>NW_024412416.1:4900361-4924022 GCF_014898765.1 Herpailurus yagouaroundi | reverse complement strand
ACGCCCCGGGCACCTGCCCCTTCTATCGTGAGATGGACGCCCTGATGAGCCCCTGGACCCTTGCCAGCACCTTTGATGCCTTCGACGTGGCAGGAGGCCTCCTGCGGAATAGAGGGGGCTCCCAAGAGAACCGGAAGGCCGTGCTGGAAGGTGTGATGGGAGACGGTAGCGACCCGGCAGAGAAGCCCCGAGAGGAGCCCAGGAGCCGTGGCCCCCAGGCTCTGAGGGGGAATCCCAGTGGTAAGCTCTCCTCCCCACAGCGGCCACAGACAGTGGGAGAGACGGGGGCCCGAGGGAAGCATTAGGGACTGTGAAGCGGGAGAGATGCTTCTTGTCTGTCACTCTGGAGTGACCTCCTCAGGTTAAGACCGATTTCTTAGCCAGTAGTGCAGGGTGACTCACAAAGACAACGTTGAGGGTCTTGCCTGCTCCCAGTCTGCTTTTAGCAACAACATCCTAGAAATAATATCAGTAACCATTATAGGAGGAAAGAGAGGTCCGAGTGATGTAAAGTTCCAGTCGTCTGTTTCCATCTAACATACCCTGTGCGTATTACATACAACAGTCTGCCACTGAAAGACTTCTCTGTTCTTGGGCAAACTGGTTAAACACCTAGGCCTCCATTGTCGCATCTGTAAAATGGACAGAGTATCTAGCTCACTGGGCTGTTATGAGGATCCTGGTACATTGCTGGCCCTCAGCAAATGTTCCTTTTCATTGTCGCCATCATTGTACTTACTGTTAAGATAGATGAACACCTTGCCCTGTACTCCTCACTTAAGGGGGCACATTTCCTGAGTCATTCACTAAACGATTTCTTCTGAAAACCAGATCTTTCTGGTAGGTGTTTCCATTCTCATTTCACCCACCACGTCCAGATATAAGAACAGAAGGCAGATTGCATAAGAACTCCATGTCCCTTCTTGATTTTCCTCGAGTAGGACTTCCAGTCCGCCAGCCAGACGGGGTCTCGAGGCCAGAGAGAAGTGAAGAGCTTTGGAATGACGATCCCCGGGACTTCCGGAAAACTTCCTGTGCAGGTGGGAAATGAATGAAAACGAGCAAAAGCTAGTATCGCACCAACAAGGAAGTCAGATCTGGAATTCCGAACATGGACAAGGCAGCACTGGGCGAGGGCTGGGAGGGGAACCCACTCACTTGGCCTTCCCGGTTTATTATGCAGGGGTGCTGAAGCCACAGGATGTGGGAGAACAGAAAAGCAGGTGGCAGCCAGGAAAGCCTACTCTCCTGAGTTACCGTGGCTTCTAGATAGATATAAACAAATCCTTAGTGTTGATGATTTCCCTCCTAAATTTCTTTTTTTAATGTTTATTTTTGAGAGAGAGAGAGAGAGAAACAGAGACAGAGAGACAGAAGCGAGCCGGGGAGGGGCAGAAAGAGAGAGAGGGAGACACAGAATCCGAAGCAGGCTCCAGGCTCTGAGCTGTCAGCACAGAACCCCAGGCGGGGCTCGAACCCATGAACCGTGAGATCGTGACCTGAGCCAAAGTTGGAGGCTTAACCGACTGAGCCACCCAGGCACCTCTAAATTTCTTTTTTTTTTTAACGCCCCCTTTATTTATTAAGTAAACATCTACCCCCAATGTGGGGCTCGAATTAATGACCCCAAGATAAAGAGTCACATGCTCTACTGACTGAGCCAGCCAGGCTCCCCTCCCTCTTAAGTTTCTATTAGAGTTTTAACTATAATTGACTATCACTTAACTAGATTAATAGAAAAAGTGAGCCCTGGCAACCCCAAATTAAACAACAGTCAGCCTTAGCTTATTGCAGGGGTGAATTTCTCATGGTTAAGATGAGCTTCCCTCCTTGGTTGGGCTCAGTCATTTTGTTGGAAGTTTAGGAGATCTGATAAATAGTACTGCTCTTCCCCCGCTCAGATTCCAGACCAACCAAGAAACGTAAGAGTAAGACGCTGAGATCAAATGACAGCTTTCTAACTGTAGAGCCGTTGGGCAGTGTGGCTCAGATGGGTGGCCACGGTGGGGTTCCGTGAGGAAGCTCAGTTGGAGCCACAGGCAGCAGGGGACGGCCACAGCCTCGCCCCGCAGGGATAGAGGCTTCACTGCTGGTCTTCTGAGCCACGGGGCCCAGCTCCTCGTTCATCAAAGAAGTGCTCCCTCCCAATTGCAAGGAAGGGGACAGAGAGAGGCCAGAATCGCTCTCAGGCTTGTCCCTCTGCCTGGAAGAGAAAGGTAGCCTTTTAGTACCGATTGCCAGCACACAGGTGGGTGGGGAGAAGAGGGGCCATGCCTGGGGGGCAGAGCATCTGATTGGCGGGGAGAGGAAGAAATGGGCCCCGGGTCCTGCCCTCCTCCCTTTCCTCAGCCTTCCTCCCCACCACCTGCTTGTTCAGAAGCTGGGGGAGGGAGTGAGATCTGGAAGTCTGCTGTCTTGAACGAGGTTCAGCCCTGTTCCAGATGATTGGTTTCTGGTTAATGGCAAACTGACTGTGTTCTATGTGTCACCGGCAAGAGTTTGTTTCCGACCGTCTGGTAGGGCCGCTTTCTCAGCGGTTCTGTTCTGAGCTCAGAAAACACGCTACATTTGCAGTTTCACCTCATTCTTTCAGATCTTGAAACAAGGACAGAGAATGAGGAGAATTCAAGCCAGAACATTTCAGAGGAAGCAGAACTGCCGGGGGCATTATTAGAAAGACCCGAAGTGGATGTTTCCCAGTACCTTGCCTGGAGGAGAGACTGGGAAGGCAAATATGGGGCAGAAAAGCAATGGGAGGTACCCTTAGAAGATGGACGAGGGTCACTCTCCCCTCCAGAAAGAGACGCAGGGAAATTCATAGGTCCTCAGGGAACCTACGTAGGAGAAAAATCCTATCCATGCTGTGAATATGGGGAAAATTTCAGCCAGAGCTCCCACTTAGCTGTCCACCGGTTAGCCCACATCGGAGAAAAGAAACCTTTTAGGTGTGGCCGTTGTGGGAAAAGCTTTGGCCGAAGCTCACACCTGGTCTGCCACCAGAGAACCCACACCGGGGAGAAGCCCTACAAATGCCCCGAATGTGGGAAAGGCTTCAGTGATCATTCTAACCTCACAGCACACCAGAGAATCCACACTGGAGAAAAGCCCTATAAATGTGGAGAGTGCTGGAAAAGCTTCAACCAGAGCTCCAGCCTCCTGATGCACCAGAGAGTCCACACAGGAGAGAAACCCCACAAGTGCAGTGAGTGTGGAAAGAGTTTCACCAATAGCTCGCACTTCAGTGCGCACTGGCGAACGCACACTGGTGAAAAGCCCTACCAGTGCCCTGAGTGCGGGAAGAAGTTCAGTAAGAGTTCCACGCTCACCAGCCACCAGAGGATCCACACAGGAGAGAAGCCCTATGAGTGTCTCGAGTGTGGCAAAAGTTTCAGTGACCGCTCAAACCTCATTACCCACCGGCGAATTCACACTGGAGAGAGGCCCTACAGGTGTGGCGAATGTGGGAAGAGCTTTAATCAGAGCTCAAGTCTCATCATACACCAGAGGACCCACACGGGAGAGAAGCCCTACGAATGCGGTGCCTGTGGGAGGCGATTTAACAACAGTTCGCATTTTAGTGCGCATCGGAGAACCCATGTGGGCGAGAGGCTCTAAATGTCTTTAAGAAGCATCAAATCTAGAAGCACCACAGAATCTGTTCTAAGAAAGGTCTGTATGGTCCTTGATTCTATACCACGACCCCCACAGGAGATGGGAGACCAGGGATTTAGGTCCCAGTTCGGTAGAGGTCATTGTGTTTCTCTCACTGAAAACTCAGCTGGCTTACGGAACACTACTCAGGGCTTGCTTATCCGCGCTATTGAAATGGAAGCTAATTTCCAGAGAATTCAGAGACTCATTCTGAATTGGACTGTACCACCGTCACGATAGGTCTCCATTAGGATTCTGTGCCTTAACTTCCACAGCTTGGTAATATGAGGGTGAGACTCTTGTCCCCAAGACCCCCCCTTCAAGGACAGAGGAGGTCCGCCCCGCGGTGCTCATGGCATTAACGGTGGCCGGCTCCGCCACAGGGCCGGTAGTGGCTGAGCTCTTTCTTCTCAGCACTGGGCAGCTAGACGGGGATTTATTAACTGAGCACATTTTTCAAGGTCTTCCACGGTTCTCCCCGTGGAGGGTGGGGCCCGCGAACCGTCTCCATTTCTCTACGTGCTTCTTACCCAAGAGGAGAGCACTCTGTCGTGTCATTTGGAGGAGGAAAGGTCAGTGCTCCAGGTTGGCTTTCTAAACCATGACCTACTCTTCCTCTCGACATGTTAGGTTGAGCCATAGGAGACCGGCATCTTTGAGGTATAGAACCAGCAATTAATAGGACTCGACCTAAGCAGACGTCTCACAGGGTAGAACCGCTCCAAATTGCCAGCAGTGCTGCCGGCGAGCCCTACGGCCCATGCGGTGCCCTAAAAATATAACACTGTGTCTAGGAGATCACGAACAGGATGATGAAATGGGGAAAGCCTTTTCCGTTTGCAAGTACGTCCGGAGCAACGACCACTAACCTTGGCAGCGGTAAGGAGGCCGGGTTGGAGGAGCCGCTGCTCCATCCCCGGCCTCAGGGGAGGCCGCGTGCAGGCGCACAGGTCCTGGAGATCTGGGGTGTCTCTGAGTGAGCAGAGCACAGCCCCTGGAGGGACTCTGACACACGCAGCAAATGGTGCTTAGAAAGAAATGGAATACGGTTTCTTGCTCTTAGTTTCTCCTTCGTGCATTTGGCTTGAAAATATTTTCCCCCAGCCTTCCAGAAACCCACCAGTTATAAAACAAAGCACAGTCTACACATGTCACGGTTTCATATCGTTAGATTTATAGAATACGATTAAGTAAGGAGTCTTTTCTAACGAATGTAAAAGAACCTATTCAAGTAAGTGTTGTCCGTCAAAAGCAGCCGTTCTGACGGGCTGTGAACTCCGTTTGTTGTTGCCATTACTGAAAACATTGAGTTTTCCTCTGAGAATTGTCTTCAGACCACCTTAGAAGGCCTCCTATCGATGTAGTTCTAGCACAGAGTAGTGTCCGGCATGGAAGAAAGGCTTAATAAACACTGGCAGAACGAATAGCGTGTTTATTATCTGGCCCGGTCACCTCTCTTATCTGTGAGACTTGTCTCTGCCCAGTATCTGCTATCTGGAACCAGAAGTCCTTCGAAGGATGTCAGTTTGCTGCCACTGAGGACACTTCGGAGAGCCTGTTTTTGGAGATCGTTTTCAAAGAGGTATCCCAGAAATCTGAGTTCAGAATTTTTTTTATACGGCCAGGAAATAAATCTGATAATGTATTCTTTTAAATCATTTTACTCTTTTGAATGAGAAAATCTTTACTTGGGTGGAAATTCACGATACTAAAATTAACATAGCTGTGCGTTATAAAAAGAGTTTGGAAATAACCACATTCCCTTTTGGAAACTTCTGGAATGGAACACGGAGATTCAGATGTAATATCCATTACCATGCCATCTCACGTGTATTTTCCCCTTAGCAAAGCAAGGGGAAAACTGAGCTGGAGACTGTAGATATTTCATATGGATTTTACAGTCCGTGAAGCACTGGGACACGTGAGATGGCTCTCCTAAGTGTTGTTGGCATAGTTCTCAGTGGAAGACTAGAGCACTGAGTCTCACCAGTTGACTATCACGTGGAGAGGTTTCCCAGTGAACCCAACGTAATATGTACTTTTTACAGTGCCTGGATTTTGATTTGAAACTAGTTATCCATTCCCTTGCTCCAGAGTGTTCTGATTTGCCTTTTCGCCTACCTCGGGACGCGGCATGAGCAAAGCTCTGGGGGCTTTAGTTTTTAGCTCACCTCCAGCTCCAGCTCATAATCACGGCTTCAGAGTTTCTGAACCAGGCAAGCAGGGTGGCTTTTGGAAGCTGTTCACTTGGAAATCCCCTCAAGAGAAAAATAATGAAGTGATAGCGGGAAATGCATGAAATTCACCTCTATTATAAAAGTTGCAATAGATGACAATCAGATTATGCATTGCAAAATTTTAACTGAAGAGGTGCATAGCAGAAATACCGGTTCTTATTCTCACGCACAGAGAGCAAGAAACACAGGAGTTGGGTTTCGGGGCACTAATCCTAGTAGCCGAAGCTGATGCAAGTATATTAACCCATTAAATAAGCGAATTCCAAGCGAATCCTGTGAGTGCGATGGCGAAAGGGTGAGCCGTTTTCATCAAGTGATCACAGACTCAGCCCCAGGGCGGAGAGTCCAAGAAGAGACTCTAATGGCCACAAGCACCAAACCCCGCTGAGGTGCGTGTGACCCCGGCCTCCCCTCTGTTCAGCCCAGGATGCGGGACCCACTCACTGGCTCTGACTGTTCGGCTTGCAGAGAACAACACCCTCTCCCTTTACTTCTCTCCAGGACCCCGGCTCCCCAGGCCTTCTGCACAGCTGCGCCAGTCCTCTAGTGGAAGGCAGAGCGAATCAACACCAGCCCCTGTTCCCTGGTTCCCTGCGTATTTGGCGAGGCAGGCCCCACGCTAAGCACTTTATTGCAGGGTGTCGACCATTTCGGCCACTCCGAGGTGTGGGGAGACGCACAGAGCTGGGACTGCGGCCCTGATCTGTCTGCCTCCACCACAGGGGGGGGGGGGTCTCGATGATCCTGTCATATCAGTCCCCAGATGCGCACTCCTTGGAGCCATGGCTTCTGTGGGGGTTGGTCTGTAACGTCGGCACGTAAGGGAACGATTGTGTGTGCCCAGAATGACTCTTGAGAGTCCCTGCCACAGCCCCTTAGCAAGGACAGCGTCTCTGTCAGGCCTGTGAGATGGTGATGTGCTGAAGGCCCACGGGGGTGGGGGGCAAAACCTGCGGGAAGTAGCGGCGGGACCCCGTCTCCCAAAACTGCTCCGGACAGCTGGTCCCTTTAACTAATGACCGCCCTCCTGTCCAGGCCACATCCCCTCTCTGTGCCCTGTATTCTCATCTGCAAAACTCACTCCTGACCCTGGGGTCCGATGCCCCAAACACCCTACCATCATTTAAAACACATAACTGTAGCTCAGCCCCGGGGCCGGACCCCGACATTGTGAGACGCTGGCCAGAGTACAGGCCGTGACAGTCGTCTAAATATTGAGGGTTCCAAGTCAAGCTAACAGACTGATATTCTTAGCGTCTCCCCTCAACAAGTATACTTCAGTATGACATGGAACATCAGATTTGTGTGTGCGGGTTTTTAAGTTTAAAAAGCAGCTATTTTCAGGATATTCAGAAAATTCTGCAAGTGTCACCACTATCTAATTTTAGAACATGTTCATCACCCCAGGAAAGCCTGTATCCATTAGCAGTCGCCCCAGTCCCTCCGCCCCACGTCCGCTCGCAGCCACTCATCCATTTTCTGTCTCTGCGGATTTGCCTGCGTGAACATTTCACATAAATGGAATCCTACAAAAAGTGGCCTTTTGTGACTGGCTTCTTTCCCTCAGCTTTGTGTTTTCCGGGCTCATCCACGTGGACCAGGTGTGAGTGCTTCACTCCCCTGTCCAGCCTGGAACCGTCCCGTCGTCTGGATACAGCCCAGGTTTTGTTAGCCCTGCGTCAGTGGGTGGACATTGGCTCGTTGCACCTTTGGCTGTTGGGAATCATGTTGCCGTGAACATTCATGTGCACGTTTTCACGTTTTGTGTGGACGCGTTTCCAATTAGGAGTGGAATCGCCAGGTCCTCTAGTAACTCGATGTTCAACCTTTGGAGAAATTGCGAGACTTACTTTCCAAAGAGGCTGCACCGTTTTACAGTGACACCGGCAGTATATGAGGGTTCTCATTGCTCCACATCCCCCTGCCCCAAACTGGGTATAGTTGGTTCTTTTTTTTTTTTTTTTTTTAAGATTTTATTTTTAAGTAATCTCTAGACCCAAACGTGGGGCTCGAACTCACAACCCCGAGCTCAAGAGTTGCATGCTCTACCGACGGAGCCAGCCAGGCATCCCTGTTCTGTCTTTTTGATTCTAGCCATCCTGGAGGCTGTGAGGCGATGAAGCCAGGCTTTGAATTTAGAACCGGGGACTCCTGGGGCACCTGGGTAGCTCGGTTGGTTGAGGGCCTGACTTTGGCTCAGGTCATGATCTCCCAGTTGGGGAGTTCAAGCCCCATATCAGGCTCGCTGCTGTCAGCCTGTCAGCGCAAAGCCTGCTTCAGATCCTTTGCCCCCTGTCTCTGCCCCTCCCCGCTTGTGCTCTCCCAAAAAATAAATATGTTAAAAGAGAAAAAAAGAAAGAACCGCGGACTCCTGCAAGGCCCAGGATGGAACCTGGCGGTGTGGGAGGAGCCGCCCCTGCCCCGCCCGCTCTGCGCCGTGAGGCCTCCCCTGCAAGTGTTCGGGTGCCCTGCTCTGTGCATGTGGGCTCTGTCCGTGCTCCTCTCTGTCCGTGCTCCTCTCTGTCCGTGCTCCCGCCAGCAGCTGCTCTGGCCACCTCTCAGGCCCAGAGTGCACACGCCGACTGCCTAGCTTGTCCGTGAGAGGATGGAATGGACAAGAGGCCATTCAGACAGGACGTTCTGGGTCCTGGGTTCCCGGAAGATGGCCTGGAGGAGGAACGTGGGATCTGTGGGCGCACTGCCTTGGCCATGCGGACTTCCCGGCCACGGAGAAGGACACAGCTAGAGGAGGGCTGGATGGGGCTGGGCCCTCTAAAGCACTGGGCCCTGGCACCCACATTTGAAAACTGTGGTAAAACAGGGGTGCCTGGCTGGCTCAGTCAGTTAAGTGTCCAACTCTTATTTCAGATCAGGTCACGATCTCATGGTTCCTGGGCTCGAGCCCCACGTCGGGCTCTGCGCTGATAGCCTGGAGGCTGCTTCGGATTCTCTGTCTCCCTCCCTCTCTGCCCCTCCCCTACTCGTGCTCTGTGTCTCTTTCTCAAAATAAATAAACATTCAAAAAACTTTTTTGGGGAGGCGCCTGCGTGGCAAGCACCTGACTTCGGCTCAGGTCGCGATCTCACACTTCATGAGTTCAAGCCCTGCATTGGGTGAGTTCGAGCCCCGCTTTGGGTGAGCCCCACTTTTCTCTCTCTTTCCCTCTGCCCGTTCTGGGATTCTCTCTCTCTATCTCTCTGCCCCTTGCTCACTTGTGCCCTCTCTCTCTCTCAAAAAATAAAATAAATTAATTTTTAAAACTCAAGTTGAAAAAAAAAAACTGTAGTAGAACATACACAACATTAAATTTACCATTTTCCCATGTTTAAGGGTACAATTCAGGGCATCAAAGACATTTGCATTTCTGTGCAATGATCACCACCACCCAAGACCAAAACTTTGTCATCAGCCCAAACTCAAAGTATATCCATTCACCGCCAACTCCCCATTTCCCCTCCCCCCAGGCCCTGGCAACCACAGTTCTACTTTCTGTCCCCGTGAATTGGCCTGTCAGGTCCCTCATGTTAAGCAGATTCACACCTTCGTCCTTCGTGTCTGGCTTCCCTCCTGGCGCCCACTCTGCCCGAGTCCACGGGGTGGTGCTGGGCAGAGGAAACCTAAACCGCCCGCTGACTGGTTATACTTCCCAGAGGAAATGTATCGCAAACGATGAACGAGCACATAAAGACGGGCTGCCGCACAGGTGGGCATCTGTCACACATCCTTGCTCTCCTGGCCTGGAGGCGGCCTACGTCCCTCGTCCAGACAGCCGCGTAGTCCCCGCCCGCATCCGCTCACTCAAAAGCCTCCGGGCTCGGCTCTCCGGCCCGGCACGCGGGGCCCTTACTGACTGGCCACAGCCCATTTTCTCAGTCGTATTTCCAACTTGCTTTGCCTCCCAGGCTGGGCCTGTGGCTTTTCTCACTTCTGTCTCTTCCCACGTGGTTCCCTCGGCCTGGAACACCCCACCGTCTCCTTGGCCTGAAGGAAGGATACAACTCAAATATCCTCTTTCCTGATCACACCCGGTCTCTCACCAAGCAGGGGTGGATACTCGGCCCTCTGTGCCCTCAGAACACACGACTGCTTCCCCCTACACGTGGGTCCTTCAAGTCCCCCGCCAGCGGGGCCAGGTTGGCACATCTCTGTATCTCCTATCCCAGCAGCCATCGCGGTGCGATGCTCAGTAAACGCGGTGGCGAGGACCGGAACCTGTGGCGTCACCTCCACCTTCCACAGCTGCGGGCACCTGCGAGCCCCGCTGACCGGACCCGTTCATAATAACCGGTCACGGCAACGACACACGGGAGGGACTGTTCACGCCTCCTGCCTTCATGCAAACCTTACCGTGCCCTGTCTCTGTCTCCCTTTCCTTGCCTTCCCTGTCCATCTGTCTCAGGCTGCGGTTTCCTTCTCGCCCCTGCTCTTCTCTGCACAGGTGTCCATGCTCTGGGCCAGGGCTCCTTCCACAGGCTCGCATCCTTGTTCCCCCGAGACCCGGCCTCACGCAGGAGCCACAGCGGTCCCGAACTGAATTACTCACCTTAGCTGCAGTGCCATTTGCTGTATTTCTTTATTTCTCTCCGTTTTGCTGCTTAGTCTTTCTCTTAGTTCTTGAATTTTTATGAGGCCAAAACAGTTCCCGAACATTCTCTCCCTTCCGTGCTGCTGAATCTCCGCTCTCCTTGCCCAGAGCTGGAGTGGGTCCTGTGCCGATGTCAGTGTGAAATGACTGGGTATCTGCAGGTCCCTCTAGGGATTCTCTCGGGCATCCTCCTAGAATTGCTGAGAGAACCCCAGGAGTTCCTTCCTAGGGGACTGTGTAGGTTCCCACAGGAGCATTCTGGAAACCGGAGGTGAGGACGTGTAGTTGTCCCACAAATCGGAAGCTCAACTGGCATTTGGTGGCCGGGGCCACGCAGACGAAATGCGATTGTTGAGACAGTCCTGACCAACGCACGTGCTGCTGGACGTGCAGGGACTCGGGGTGGCTCACATACGTGCAGCAAGGGCATCACCTGGGAACCTCCTAGAAGTGCCAATTCTCCAGCCGCACCCCCAAACTTGAGGTGGCTTTATAATGTGGTAACTCGGCCAGGTAGAACCACATCCCCCCAGAATTCCCTTCCCTGTATGTTTCCAGGTAGAGCGAGCCACAAGGGTCACTGTGGGATGAGACCTGGAGGAAGTTAAGTGGCTGCCATTTTGCTTTGATGCCTGGGCCGTGGGGCCGGTGCCTTTGCAGCTCACCCTGGCGCCTGTCTGCATGCGGCCGCTCTGTCTCCAACGTCTCCCACTCCTCAGCCACGGGTGGGCTTAGCTCCGTGGTGAAGGGTGCCAGCTCCTCCCGCAGGAGACCCACGTCGTCAACACTGGAGACAGCGAGAACTGACCCGCTCCAGGTGGTCCCGGCTCTGCCCTCCTACACCCACCTTCCCTTCCCAACTGCCTGCCCGCGGGCCCCAGGCCCAGCTCCCCCAGGTCCGTAAGGTCAGGTCTGTGTGCGCGTGCGTGTGAAGTAGCCCCGGCTGGCCTGCCTCTCTCACTAACCCCTGGCTGGTACTCTTACTGGTCACAAACTCCAGGAGCGGAGCCCAGCAACGTGAACCAGGTCTCTAGGTGCTTCTGACCTATGTGAAAGTTGGAGAACCGGTGATGGAGGGGAGCCTTTTTTACGTGGGCCTAGACCCTAACTTTTTACATCTACGGGAGGACAGCTTTGCACGGTTTTAATAGATCCGAATTTCCCGGAAACTCGACTCCTATAGAAAACGAGGGAAAATAGGGGCACCTGGGTGGCTCGGTTGGTTAAGTGTCTGACTCTTGATTGCAGCTCAGATCATGATCTCGCGGCTCGCGGGATCGAGCCCTGCGTCGCACGGACAGCGTGGAGCCTGCTCGGGATTGTCATTCTCTCTCTCTCTCTCTCTCTCTCTCTCTCTCTCTCTTTCTCTCTCTCTGTTCCTCCCCTGTACGTGCGCACTCCCTCTCTCTCAAAATAAACTTAAAAAATAAATTAGGGAAAATGGCACATTCTTTTGTTCAGAACTTTCCAAGGTTTTCGCCAGTTCCGAAGAGTCACGTCCTCAACTCCTTGGTGCGTGAGTCACAGATACGGCACACACCTGTACTGGTCCGTACTTGGAGCGGTCCTGTTCTCGATGATTTTACACACGTATGAACATTTATGTATTGAAACACATATTCTTTTGTATTCACACTGGTTCTGAAATTGTAAGTAATCCATTTTCCCTGTAAAATTTTATTTCAGGGCAGAAAAGGGGTACTCACAGAAGGCATGCTGGGGCTGGCAGTGTTGAGGGCCACCGTCTAGTGTTAATGACCGAGCTTGAGCAAGGGTGTCTGTGTGTGCGCATGTCTGTGAGCACACCCGGTTTCTGGGCCATGTGTTGGTATTATACGATTATATATGGTATCATATGATTATAGCACCTTCATAAAGAGGAATCGGCTAGTTCTCCAGTTTTTTGTTTTTGTTTTTTAATGAAACTGTCTCTATGGCATGGGAACTTGCTGTTCTTTAGAAGTTTAAAATAATGGGGGTGCCCGGGTGGCTTAGTCAGTTAAGCCTCGGACTTCAGCTCAGGTCATGATCTCACGGTCCACGGGTTTGAGCCCCGTGTCAGGCTCTGTGCTGACAGGTTGGAGCCTGGAGCTGGCTTCGGATTCTCTCTCCCTCTCTCTCTGCCCCTCTCCCACTCATGCTCACTCTCTCAGAAATAAATATTAAAAAAAATACAGTTTAAAAAAATGCACCCACAAAATTGCCCTACCCCCAACATTCTTTTTGGTGCTACTCCTTGAAGTTTTTTTTTTTAAACATTTTATTTTTTAAATGTTTATTTAAACTTAAAAAAAAATTATTTATTGAGAGAGAGAAAGACAGAGAGTGGGAAAGGGACAGAGAGAATCCCAAGCAGGCTCCGTGCTGTCAGCGTAGAGTCCTATGTGGGGCTTGATCTCATGAGCCGTGAGACCATGACCTATGCCAAGATCAAGAGTTGGACACTTAACCAACTGAGCCACCCAGGCATCCCAGTTTTTCCTTCTTGAGTATTGGGTAATTTCATATTTTCTACTAAACTAGTAGTTTATAAATATCTATGTTTTTAAGAAAATTAACAGTATCGGGGCACCTGGGTGGCTCAGTCGGTCGAGAGTCTGACTTCGGCTCAGGTCACGATCTCATGATTTGTGAGTTCGAGCCCCGCGTCGGGCTCACCGCTGTTAGCATGGAGCCCACTTCGGGTCCTCTTTCCCCCTCTGTATGCCCCTCCCCCACTTATGCTCTCTCAAAACATAAACATAAAAAAAGAAAATTAACAGTATCTTGAGATTTTCAAATTAACATGTAATTGTACACAGTAGTCTTTTACAGTCTTTGTCCTATTTTCTTTCTTTCCTTTTTCTTGCTTAATTCATAGAGGTTTCGACGTGGCGCCAGCCTTCGGTCTTCAGATCCGTCCTGGTTCCGTCCCCTCTGCTTTATGCTGCAGGTGCAGACTCCTGCTGGCTGCCCCTCTGCGCTCCCCTACGGACGAGCTCCTGTCACGTCTGGTCCTGGGCACAGGCAGGATGCTGGGCGGAAGGAGAGGAGCCAGGGGACTCGCCCCGTCTGTACTTCCTGCACTCTCCCGTGGTCGCCTCGGCGGTCCCCGCTCCTGCCCCGCCAGCAGGATTACTGCGCTCCCCTCCCCACTGGGAGGCCCGACGGTTCAGCTCCGGTCACCCGTCCCCCCCACCCCTCTGTAACCCTCCGTGTAACTTCCTGCTGTGGCTCACGTCGCGGGCCCCACCTTCCCTCGCAGCCGCTTTCAGATGCCTCGTAACTAAATCCCCAGGACTGAATTATTCGGTGTTTGGCTCTCTGGCTGGACGATGACTGATTGATATGCATTTTATCAGGATTTTTCAGCAAAACAGCTTTTCAATTCATGCATTAACTCTACTATTTTCTAAAATAACTCATTTCTGCTTTTACTTGGTGACATAATATAGCTTAGACAGTGGTATGCTGCAGTATTGGCCAATTTCTGTGGGGTTAAATATTTCCATTTTGGCCATTTTCAAACTGCTGATGTGACATAACTGAACAGGGCTGAGAAGAGAACAGAATCAGCTCTCGAGGGGGCGTGGGGGAAAGGAGTAGAAGACTTCACAAAATGGTAAAAATGATCACATCTTGAAACTGTGTATTTTAAACTCCAAAATGTAATGTTCCCTCGACTTCACTGTTAAACTGAAAAAAACAAAACAAAACATTTCATTTGAAAATTAGGTTTTTCTCACTTCAAAATAATTCCTAAGTGCTATGAATTGAGTTGTGCCCTCAACCCAAATTTCTACGTTGCAATCTTCACCACCAATGTGACTGTATTTGGAGATGAGGCCTTTAAAAGATAAATAAGGAGGGGGCGCCTGGGTGGCTCAATCAGGTGAGCACGTGACCCTTGGTTTTGACTCGGGTCATGATCTCAAGGTTTGTGAGATCGAGCCCCACGTGGGGCTCTGGGCTGACAGTGCAGAGCCTGCTTGGGATTCTTTCTCTCCCTCTCTGCCCGTCCTGTGTGCATGCTGTCTCAAAAATAAATAATAAACATGAAAAAAACAGGAGAGGTAAATAAAGTTAAATGAGGTCATAATGTTGGGGCCCTAATCTGAAAGGACTGAAGGACTCTTGTCCTTCCAAGAGGAAAGAGACCAGAGCCCTCTCTGCAGGGACACAAAGAGGCCATGTGAGCACACAGAGATGGTGGCTCCCACAAGCCAAGAGAAGAGGCCTCACGATGAAAGTTGCTGCCACCCGGATCTTGGACGTCCAGCCTCCAGACTGTGAGTACTGAGTTTCTGCTGCTTGAGCCCCCCAGTCTGTGGGGTTCTGTTACGGCGGCCCGAGCTGAGGAATACAAGTATGCCCTCCCCACAGCCAGAAAACCAGAGCCGTGATGGTCACCGTTTGTTCGGGGTGATGAAAGTTCTGGAACTGGATGCGGTGATGCTTGTGCAATGCTGTGGGTGTACTTCATTCTGTGCAATTGTATGCTTCAAACTAAAAAAGACCACAGATTGTTATATGTATTTTACCACAATCATTTCTCCTTTTTATTTTTTGAGAGAGAGAGAGAGAGAGAGCGCGCGCGCGACAGCGCCCAAGTGAGCAAGGGGCAGAGAGGAGAAGCGGACTGAGGGAGAAGGAGGAGGCTCACCCGAAGCAGGGCTCAAGCTTACCCAACGTGGGGCTTGAACTCACGAACCGTGACATCATGACCCGAGCCGAAGTCATATGCTTAACTGAGCCACCCAGATGCTCCCCACAATCTTTAAGAATTGACAATATACCAAACCACTGAATCGTACACTTTCAATGGGTGAATTGTATGGTGTGTGAACTGTACCTACGGTGTATGAATTACATGTCAATAAAGCTATTTTCTAAGAACTCAGAGTCCAAACAGTGACTAGTAATCAACTAATTTCAAAACCAAAATGGCAGAACATTCTTTAACAAGTGGGACAGTGAGAAATTATATGTGATGGGGATGCAGAGGCACTTTAATATCTGCTACAGACCGGACTGCCAAAAAGAAACGTCCCTTGGGCCTACTCCTCTGGGAGGGCGGGGGCTGGTCTGGCAAGGTGCCACCCTGGTCAAGGCTGTGTTCCATGGTGGACCAGGGGGATGGGGGTGGGGTCCCAGCCTCTGCCTGAACTCGGGGGCCGCATGGGGTACCGGGGACAAGGCCTGTCTCCCCACCCTGGCTCTCAGCACCCTGAGAACTATTTGCCTCCCATTTTTTTTTTAAATTTTTAAATGTTTTATTTATTTTTGGGAGAAAGAGTGCAAGCAGAGGGGGGGCAGAGAGAGGAGAGACACAGAATCCGAAGCAGGCTCCAGGCTCTGAGCTGTCGGTACAGAGTCCAACATGGGGCTCAAACCCATGAACCGTGAGATCGTGACCTGATCGTTGACCTGATGCCCAACCTACTGAGCCACCCAGGCGCCCCTGGGGTTGACTCTTTTGTTTTTTTCATGTTTACTGGCCCATATACATTTTGAGCTCTGTAAAAAAGTTCACAAAACTGGTTTACAACATTTGCTGTTGTTTTGGTTCTCACTCTGATACTGTGAATACAGACAGGGAGGAAACACTGCCGTTCTACACGGGGGGTGGGGTGAGGGCAAAACGGTCGCTGCCAAGTGTTTATTGCGCCACGCATCTTGCCAATTATTTTTTAATACATTACATTACTTCTAACTTTCTCAACAACCCTGGTAGGCGGTTATCACTAAAACTGGGGCTAAGAGAAGCTGGTTAATTAGCCCGAGGCCACTGGGCTGGGAACGGGGACCTGTGGTCACTTGAGTCCTAAGGCAGTACCTTGGCTCTCCGGTAGCTCCTTCTCTTCTTAGAGGCCTGGGCAGGGAGAGGCTGGAGTCAGCAGGCCGCACGGTGGTCCACCCAGTCCCACACGTGCAGAGAGGCGTCGCTTGCTGCCGATAACAAGGTCCTCGGCTTGTGGGGGTGCCAGGTGTGGGTAGTGACCAGTGGCGCAGTATCTGTCTGATGGTCTTCCAGGAAGATGTGACCTCTGTGAGTGAAGACAGGTTCTACTTGGCCCCCCGTTCCGTCCCAAGATGTGGCATCATAGACCTGGACTGTCCCATCAAAACCTGAGGAAGAACAAGAAAAGAGAGGATTGACACTGAAACTCTAAGGTAATTTTTCATTTTTTTGAAAAAAGTTATCTCTATGCCCAACGTGGGGCTTGAACTCACGACTCTGCGATCAAGAGTCGCATGCTCTACTGACTGAATCAGCCAAGCACCCCTAAAGTAATTTTTAAAGTTTGTTTGTTTGTTTGTTTATTTATTTATTTATTTAGAACGTGAGTGTGTGGGAGGGGCAGAGAAAGAGGGGGAGAGAGAGAATCCCAAGCAGGCTCCACACGGTCAGTGCTGACTCCAATGTGGGGCTCGAACTCACGAACCATGAGATCTGACCTGAGCAGAAACCAAGAGCCGGCTGCTTAACCGGCTGAGCCACCCAGGCGCCCCACCCCTAAAGTAATTTTATAGTTTGCTCTGTGGTACTAAAACAGGCTATAGGATGAAAAGTCAAATAACAAGATGCTTAAGGCCAGGGGCGCCTGGCTGGCTCAGTCGGTATGGCATCCAACTCTTCGATCTCAAGGTCATGACTCTGAGTCCCACACTGAGTGGAAATTACTTTAAAAAAAGAAAAGATGCCTGAAGCCAACCGAAGGGCACATATCCTCTGCCCTCAATGTCGGCTCCACAGGGCATGTGATGGTGTATTTCTGTCGTTCATCTATTATGTGCCAGGTGTGAGGCCAATCCTAGACATGAATTCTTTTAATCCTCAGAACTGTATGAAATCGGTACTCTTATTCCCTGGGGAACCAGGGAACTGAGGCCTCAGAGTCTTTTGAGTCTTGCCTCAAATTCCAGTCCTGCCACATGTGAACCCTCTCAGCAGATGGCCTTGCCTCCTGCTTGGTAGGGATACGGAAGGCTTTAGAGAGAAGCACCCTCCTGTCCCCCATGACTTAGCTCTACCCACACTCACTCCAGCCCACTGTCTACTTGCTACCAAAAAGCCAATTCCTCCACCAAGCTCGGTTCTTTCCTTCTGCTCTTTGTGGATCCTGCCATTATCAATGATCTTTTCTTAATCTCTCGACTATTCTCTCAACCTCTCCCTTCAATGGATCCTTCCCACTGGCTTTTAGAGATGCTCATTAACACCCTTATTTGGCTAGAAACTGCCAGGCCAGACCCAGGAGCCTACGGACCCGGTGGCCTGCTATCATTCGAAAAGCAAGCAGGCTGGGAAGCACTTTGCCATACCCTCAGCTCTTCCTAGAGCCGTCCCGGGGCCACCCTGCTGCCTCGTTCTCTGTAGGCCTCTCGGCCAACGTCAGCTCCGAGCTCCCGCCCAGGTAGGAAAGGCCTGCTACCGATGTGGAAGTTTAGTAGCCAGAATGGGGAAGGGCCTGCCACAGAAGCACCTGGAAAGCTGACCTCAAACTTTCAGCTCCGGGCCAGATGTATTACGGGGCTGCGGGCTCCTTCCTGAGCACCATACAGTCCTCTGGAAGAGAGGGATCAAGTAACAGACACAAAAGGATGCCCGGCGGTACCTGAAATAGCCAGGCAGTCGTCCAGGCCTGGAGCCCAGGTCACTCGCAGCAGCTCTGGGGCGGGGCTCGGTGCGGACACGGGGCACCGCCCCGAGCTCACAGGGTGGCAGAGATCCCGGGGATCAAGGAGACGGAGCTGCCCGTCTGAGCCAAGGCTGGCAATGCTGGGCCCAGGGCCCCGGCGTCGGCCCCCAACTTCAGCACACCACCTCCTTGCAGCGGCCCCGGGGTCGGGGCCGGCATTCTCTGACGGCGCCCACTTCTGGCGGATGTCGACGAGCCCCAGCCGGCCCGAGGCACAGCAGAAGGCAAAGGTGTCTGCGTCCAGGACCTGCAGGCTGCTCAGCTCCTCACTGTCGCCGACCCCTGAAAGACACACGGCGACACAGAAAAGCTGCTGGAGTCACAGGAGTCCGGCCGGGTCCGAGCCCCGTCCTCCGGAAGCTTCCCTCTGGCCCCAGGCACCTCGCCACGCTCCGCCCGGCTGGGTCGGTGCCGGTCCCGGGCCTGCCTCCTCCAGCCCCGGTGCGGGAGCCCCTCGAGGCCAGGGCCCGCCTCGCCTCCACCTGGTCTCCCCAGCGCCTGGCACACGCGGCTGAACTCTCTTCTTCACACGGCTAAGGGGGGCCGCCAGGAGAGGCCGGCAAGGGCCGAGCTGCTGCGGTACCTGAGGAGTACGTGGTCTTCTGAGTTTCCAGATCCACAACCTTCAGACCGCGGAGCCTCGCCCCGTGCAGAACCCCGGGGGCCGTCGAAGAGAAGATGGCCACCCTAGGCCAGAGATTCCCCTCCTCCTCCTGCACGGCAATGGTGCCGACAGCCTGAATGACGTCTGGGGGGAAAGGAGGAGAGGCTGAAGCCCGGGACGGTGAGGAAGTCTCCGGACCTCACAAAGTGAGGGCCGGCCAGCAGTCTTCCCTCGTGCCTTTAGGAGGTCAAGGAAGAGAAAGGGAGCTGACAGGTGGCAAAAGGGAGGATGTGAGACACGAGCACTGGGTTCTGCTCCCAGTTCTGAAACGGTCACAGGTGCTTTCGTCTCTTTCCAATTTGTCCTACACACGGTTCTGCGGAGGGGAGATAATGAACCATAGTAGCCACCTCAGAACCCCAAGAGCAGTTGGGGCTTTTTATAGTTTTGCAAAGAACAAATAAAGATAGAAGAAAGCAGAGAGCACCCTGATGATGTCATTTACATCGTAGGTGAAAATAACGGTACAGAGGCCACGAACCAATAGTATGTTTTCAGACGCATGTTCCACGACCTCCAGCGATCCGCTGAAGCCCAACAAGTAATGGTTACAACACAGATGTCGTCTTCAGACATAGACGGGGCGGGAAGGCCCACGACATTGTGAACAGAAGAGTCGCCGGACCTCAAGTTGAAGGAAATTTCAGTTGTGTTTGTCTCAGCCTGCTTGGTTCTCACCGCCACCTGCTACGGTTGCTGCTTCTCTTAATGGCAGCCATTTTGGACTCGGCTGAGAACAATGAGTTTGCTGCACACACTACTTAATGTGGGGGACGCAGATTTTCCACTTTATGTTTTCTTGCTCCAAGACAGGCTCATTATTTGGTCTCCGGATTCTCTGAAGAAAACGGAGACCTATCTATTCTTTAAATTCCGCAGGCTAGGTAAAAGCCAGCATGAGGAAGGAACGGGTAAGAAGGAACGCTGACGTGGCTTGTCAAGCGAGCACATGGCAGCAAGTCCCCCTGAGAGCGTTCCCATCCCAGGGGTGCACGGCCGTGTCCGGGCCGGGCTAGAATGCAGACGGCCCTTGCGTGTTGCTCCTCAAGCCCACGGGCTCCGGGTGGCCTTGCCCCAGACTTATTGAACGTAATCGCTCCTTCCACAGGAGCTACACAGGCTAGGAGCAGACACAACAGCTGAGCCTCAGGACCAGCGTTGGTCTCTGGGGAGCACCGATGGGGCTGGGATTCAAACCAGCCCCAGGAGAGCCTTCCTGACTCCCCTGGGCCACGTGTGAGCCCCTCTTTCCTTTCCACACCCTCTGAGGAGCCTGGAACAGATTCCCCAGGACCTGCTGCTCAGATGTGATCTGTCCTCTGATGGGGGAGAGGAGGCGGCCACGGGAGAGCCGTCAGAGACCTATTTCAAAGATGGGGTGGGTAACAAGGCTTTGGAGCTTCCTGACTGGAGAATCACTTTATAGCTTTTCAGAAAGTGCAGGCCTCCTCCTTCTCCTCCTCTCTCTAGTCAGTGGTAAAATGCTCTCCTCCAGGGAATCCACACCACATTTAGCAAACCAGCCCCAAACGGAAAAGAGAAATGACTAGAAAATCAAAGCAAAAGACAGTGAGGCACCTCCAAGAACTTGGCAATAAAAGAAGGTTGTGGCTGAGGATTAACCCAACACAGAGTAGGTCAGAGCTAGAGGTAGGCACACTCCTAAGGAGTCAGAATGGCGCCCTCATCTGCAACACTGAGCAAATGGATGAATGGTGATCTAAAGGACGGTGGTGTCCCTGAGAGGGGGCTGTCCAGCCATGGGAACAAAGAAAACACTGGGGTCTGTCCAGGGCAGGAAGGGCCATGCCAGACTGAATATTGAACTTCAGGGTGGATACAGCAGGTGAAATTCAGCTGAGACCTTTCGAAATGTATTCATCCAGCTCAATGGTTTCCCCAGCCCTAGTGAAAGAAGAGGCCTTGGGCGCTCACCAGGGGCACGGACGGCAGTGAGGGCTGGCCAGCAGAGCCTTCTCAAGTTTTATACTTTCTGCCTAAGACAACGTGCAGAAACACAATCTGGAAACTTCTCAGCTGATTCCTCTTGTTACGGTTTCATTTAGCACGCAGTCTTTGATTACATTCCATCTTCTATAGGCAAAGAATAAGGACCTGGAATATTCCACGTTTAGGGATACTCATGGCAGTCTTTTGAGTCTGCTGAGTACGTCTGCCTCTATAAACAGATTAGTTTAGGACGTGGTAACAATATCAAGTTTTTGAGACAACAAAGCTGTGGGTCAAAACCTGGACCTTGGAACATTCACCTAGGTAATGCTACGTTTTTAGGCTTCTAGGCAAACAGCTGGCCAATCTTCCCTAGGCTCTGGAATATTCTGCTCTAATATCTAGGGGAAGGTAAGTCTTGATCTGATCTCCCATTCCCACATGAATGTCAAAGCAAGCCCCCTTCGGCCAGTAGCTCTCCTGGGCCTGGGGCTTTAGGTCCTATTTGGCACCTGGTACCAAACAGGCGCCTCCACATGGTGAGACTCCTCTCCCACTCATCTCTAAACAACTGCCACCCCACATGGCCTATTTTTAGGCAAAGATAAAGAAACAACTAAAAGTTACTGGCATAATTATGGACAGACAGAAAGATCAGTGGAACAGAACTCAGAGTCCAGAAATAAATCCTCGTATTTATGGTTAGGCAACTTCAACAAAGGCATCAAGACAAATCAGCGGAGAAAGGTGAGGCTTTTTGACAAACAGGGAAGAGACAACTGGATATTTCCATGCAAAAAGATGAACTTCGACTGTTACTTCAAGCCATACACAAAAGGGAACACTAAAGAGATCACAGGCTTAAATGCTGGTGCTAAAACAAACTCTGGGAGAAAAATAAAACAAAGCAGAGGGGACAATGTGTGGGTTAGGTAAAGATTTCCTAAATAGGACCCTAAGAGTACAGTCCTTAAGAGAAAACACTGACAAACTGGACCTCATTAAAATGTAGACCTCTCATGCTTCAAAACACTCTTAAGAACGTGAAAAAACAAGCTACAGACTGGGCGAAAATATTAGCAAAACACGTACTGGGCGAATAATTTGTATGTGGGATGTACAGAGGACTCTTACAACTCATTGAAGACAAAAAGGTAAATCAAAAACTGGGCAAAATATGTGACCAAATATGAGCACCAAGAAAAGAAGAAGCATCTATGTTTTTGCTTTGCTGTTGTATCCCCAGCTGGACACATCCAAAGAGCACAAAGAGGAACTGTTGACTGAATGAGGAGATGTTAGTTACTGCTACAAATAATAGTAACAGTAATTATCATAACTGTTCCCCTTTAAAAAGTTTATTTAGGGGTGCCTGGGTGGCTCGTTGGTTAAGCGTCCGACTTCGGCTCAGGTCATGAGCTCACAGTCTGTGGGTTCGAGCCCCGCATCGGGCTCTGTGCTGACAGCTCAGAGCCTGGAGCCTGCTTCCGATTCTGTGTCTCCCTCTCTCTCTGGCCCTCCCCTGCTCATGTTCTGTCTCTCTCTGTCGCAAAAATAAATAAAAACATTAAAAAAAAATTTTTTTTTAAATAAAAAGTTTATTTATTCTGAGAGTGAGAGATGGGATAGGGGCAGAGAGAGAGAGAGGGAGACAGAGAATCCCAAGCAGGCTCCGTGCTGCCAGCACAGAGCTTGACATGGGGCTCAAACTCATAAACCGTGAGATCATGACCTGAGCTGAAACCAAGAGTTGGACGCTTAACCGACTGAGCCACCCAGATGCCCCTTTCTTTCTTTCTTTTTTTCAAAGTGATCTCGACGCTCAACCTGGGGCTCAAACTCATCACCCCAAGATCAAGAGTCACAGACTCCACAAACTGAGGCAGCTGGTACCCCCGTAAATGTTCCCTTTCATTGACAAATCTGCCTCCAGGAACCAGCTCAAAGCAAAATGGAGGCAAGGACCACATTGCTGCTCAGTAAGTACCCTACCACTTTTTTTCAGAGCCCGTACACCTGTACTGAGATCAATTATTATCATCTAACTATACTTAGACCCTGACATGGTTCTGAGCAGACCCTGAAGTTACACTAGACCCATGACAAGGTCGTGTTACTATCTTTGTAACTTTCAACAAGTTAGCTTCTCTGGGACAGACTCTGTTCTCAGACTTCTGAGAATATAATGATATCATGCATGGAAAGTACTTGGTACAGTGCCTGGAGTATAATACGCTTATTAATATTACTGTCACCTTGTACAGATTATTGGTTAATTTGAGCAAGTATCTATTAAACGTACAGTGAAACCAGAACATCAAAGGGCCTGGGACAGCATGCCATCTCAGCCTGCTGGGGGTGGGGGAAAAAAACAACAAAACTGCCTCATGAAGATCTGAATAGGCATTTCACCAAAGAAGATATATGAATGGCTGATAAGCCCATGAAAAGATGCTCAATATTATTAGTCATTAAAAAGATGTAAATGAAAGCCACAAGCAGAAACAATTTCACACTCAATAGGATGGCTTTAACAAAAAAGACAAAAACAAATGTTAATGAGGACATGGAAAAATAGAAACCCTCACACACTGTTGAGGGGAATGTAAACAATGAAGCCATTTTGGAAAACACTTTGGAAGTTTCTTTATTTTTTTTTTTAATTTTTTTTTTCAACGTTTATTTTTTATTTTTGGGACAGAGAGAGACAGAGCATGAACGGGGGAGGGGCAGAGAGAGGGGGAGACACAGAATCGGAAACAGGCTCCAGGCTCCGAGCCATCAGCCCAGAGCCCGACGCGGGGCTCGAACTCACGGACCGCGAGATCGTGACCTGGCTGAAGTCGGACGCTTAACCGACTGCGCCACCCAGGCGCCCCTGGAAGTTTCTTT
>NW_024412416.1:4894768-4899961 GCF_014898765.1 Herpailurus yagouaroundi | reverse complement strand
CAAACATAGGGGCGCCTGGGTGGCGCAGTCGGTTAAGCGTCCGACTTCAGCCAGGTCACGATCTCGCGGTCCGTGAGTTCGAGCCCCGCGTCGGGCTCTGGGCTGATGGCTCGGAGCCTGGAGCCTGTTTCCGATTCTGTGTCTCCCTCTCTCTCTCTGCTTCTCCCCTGCTTGTGCACTCTCTCTCTCTCAAAAATAAACATTAAAATAAAATAAAATTTAGTAAATGTAACTGTAAACTTAAAAATTGAATTGTAGGGGCGCCTGGGTGGCGCAGTCGGTTAAGCGTCCGACTTCAGCCAGGTCACAATCTCACAGTCCATGAGTTCGAGCCCCGTGTCGGTCTCTGGGCTGATGGCTCAGAGCCTGGAGCCTGTTTCCGATTCTGTGTCTCCCTCTCTCTCTGCCCCTCCCCCGTTCATGCTCTGTCTCTCTCTGTCCCAAAAATAAATAAATGTTGAAAAAAAAATTAAAAAAAAAAAAAAATCAAACATAAATTTACCACCTGACCCAGCAATTCCACTCCTGTCTATCGAAGGGAAATGAAAACTTATGTCCACACGGAGACCCGTAGATGAATGTTCTTGGCGGCATTCTTCATAATAGCCAAAAATCAGATCCATCAACTGGTGAAGGCTGGCCCAGTAGAATAGATCCACGCAGTAGAATACTAATCGGCCACAAAAAGGAACCACTGATTCACAATGTATCACTGCCGTTCGTCCTGACAGTGTCTGGGGCACCAGGTGCCACCAGGTGTGACGCAGAAGACCTCAAAGCACTGTGCGAAGCGAAAGAGGCCACATACAACAGACTGCATACTGTACGATTCCACTGACAGGACATGTTCAGAAAAGGCGAACCAACTATAGAGACAGGAAGTAGGTTAGTGGTTGCCTGGGGCAGGTGTGGGCATGGGGATTAGCAGTAAACGGCACAAGAGATGTTACTGGGGTTATGAAAATGTCCTAAAACTGATTTATAGTGATGGCTGCACAGCTCTTAAATGTACTACAAATCACAGAACCGTCCACTTACAATGTGTGAATTTCAATAAAATTGTAAAAAAATCATCATAGGTACAAGGAAACGATACAACATTAGACAAGTGACAAGTGACAAACAACGAGGGAAAAGCCCTCTGAGTCAGCGACTTCGAAAAGCAAATGAGCACAAGAGCGGCCGTTCTGTACCAGTGAAACTTGGGGAGAAGCCAACAGCCGCCAGCCAGTTTCTGGGAAGCGTCTAAGTGAGACGGCATGGGGCCGGGGACAGAGGGTCACACAAGCAAAGGGTCGGTTCCAACAGTGGTCCTGAGCCCCCGAGGCTCGTCTCCATTCTGGCCGACGGTGGGAGGATGGAAGGGGCTGGATCAGGGCCGCAAGCTCTTGGCGCCTCCCGGATGGGAACCCGCAAACCCACTGCCGGAAGGAGCCCTATTCCGCGTGAGGGAACGGGATCAGCACTCCCAGCTCCTTTTCCTGTTCCCGCCAGGGAGCAGAGTGACCTAAGAGGGAGACTGGTCAGCCCCGCCTCGCCTCCTGCTCGCTCCTTAAGTTTCCATGGCCACGAAGAAAGGGGACCTCTTTGCCCCCGCCGCCACCACCTCCTGCAAGAGGCGAGCTCACCTGAGCGGCCCCAGCTCTGCCCTCGCAGCCGCCCCTGCCGGGGGGAGAGGCGCCGCTTCACTAGGTGCTCTGCTCACGACTGGGTCGGCAAACTCAGTTCCTGGAGCGAGCTACAGGAAGCTCCATTTGGGAGCTGTAAGCCGGACTCTGGTAGCTAATGCATCTTTGCCCATGACCAAGTAGATACTGCATTTTCATTCCCGCCTGGCTCCGAGAATGCTTTTTTTCTTTTTTAGCGTTTATTTAATTTTGATAGAACGCAAGCGGGGCAGGGGCAGAGAGAGGCGGATGGAGGGCCTGAGGCGCGCTGTCAGCACAGAGCCTGACGCGGGGCTCAAACTCACGAACTGTGAGATCATGGGCCGAAGTTGGGTGCTCAACCGACTGAACCGCCCAGGCTCCCCTGAGGCTCTTCTTAACTGGCTTACATTGGGGGCAGGGTGTAGGAGTATCAGGCTTTCTTACAGCCCAGCCCCCACCACGTCAAATTCACTCACCACTGTCCTCTGTCACCTGCCACACATGCAGGTGACAACCTGGAAGACCACTGGTTACCAGCAACCTATTCAAACCAGATAGGAAGTATCAGTCCAGACGGTGGGGCGCTCCCCCGCCTACCTCCCCACCCCCCACACGCACCCTCAGCTTGGGATCCCTACATTCCCCACACCGGGAGAGCTTCCTGCAGGAAGGGGTCATCAAGACCAGTCACCCCCATGTAACAGATGAGGGACAGCCCCAGAGCTCATGGGAGTCACGGGACTGAGCCCAGGCTTCTACGTGGCCTGGTGGGTCCTCACAGAACACCAGCACGGAGCCGGAACACGCAGCCCTGACCCAGAGACTCTCCGCCCCCACCAACTGGGGCTATTAGTCCCGCTACCCAGCATCAGCTCTTTGACAAACTGCACTCCCTGGAACAGCTCTGGTGCTCTGTGGGGAACATTCGTCCCCAGGTCTGCGAGGGAGATGAAGCTACCGGAACAATGGTTTTTTAATATTGTGAATTCGGATGTGTGGGCGCGCCTGTGTGCCGAGAGGGTAGGGGCAGAGGTGGCGATCAAGAGGCAGGACGCCCCGGACGTTTCTAGCCGCTCCACCCCAAATGGAAGGGCTGGGTCACGGAGCTAACCATACCTTGTGTCCAGCACGTGCTTCAGATCAAAGACAGACGTGTCTGAAAATCCTCCGTGGCGTACCTTGAAATCTCTTTCTGGGAATAAGCCCTGAAATGCAAAGGGTGGCTGGTCAGAGAGCCTGCTTTCCCAAGGAACGTTTCAGACGAACTCTGGGTGGGGGGGGGAACAGAGGGAGAGAGAGAGAGGTAAAGAGAGAGAGAATCCCAAGCAGGCTCTGTGCTGGCAGTCCAACTCAGGGCTCAAACCCACAAACCGTGAGATCGTGACCTGAGCCAGTGGGGCACCTTAGCCACCAGAGCCACCCAGGCGCCCCGGTTCTTCTAACGATAAAAATGCAACAGCCACCAATTGTCCAGTGTTCGCGGTGTCAGGCACTGTGTTTAGTGCTTTTTCTACATCATCACATTGAATTCTTACAACCACCCCGTCACGTAGGTTCTTGTAATCACTCCGATTCGAAAATGACAACACTTGGGCACAGGGCACTTGAGCAACTGTTCTAAGGTCACACAGGGATTACGCTGTGAATCTGCACCCAAGTCTGTCTGACCAAAGTTCATGCTCTCGGCCACCAGACGTCACTATCTCCACTATCTCCACGTGAGCAACCGGAAGCAGAGGGAAGGGAGGTGGCCACAAACAAAAGAAGCCAGGGGTGAGGTAGGAGGTAAATAAGGCCTCTCATCAAGGCTCAGGATGGGTGAGCGAGCTCCCGGCTCAAGCTTGAGTGGTGGGGATGGGGGGGGGGGGGCATCAAGAGCACTAGGCAGGAAGCTTCCCCCCAGGGAAACAAAGGTCAGGCTGCCCTAGGAGATGGGTCTGAGAGATTCCACAGCAACCCTGGGCAGGTACTACCTCTTTTCTTCTTCACATGTTCTCTTCTCTTCGCTTCTGAAACACTGACCTTTTCTGACACCCCTCCTACTTCGAAGACTATTATTCCTTCTGAGTAGGTGTTGTGGGTTCGTCTTCCTCTAACCGTTCCTTACGTGTATTCCCTGAAGTTTTATCTTTGGACATCTTCTGCTTTTAGTCCTGAGACACTACAGTCATCCTAGGTGATCTCAACCATTCTAAGGGCTTCCACCACCCTCTATACCCTAATGGCTCTCTAGATCTATTTAAAAAAAAAAGAAAAATTTTTTTCATGTTTATTTTTGAATGTGTGAGCAGGGGAGGGGCAGGGAGAGTGGGAGACAGAATTGGAAGCAGGCTCCATGCTGTCAGTGCAAAGCTCGATGTGGGGCCCAAACCCACGAACTGTGAGATCATGACCCGAGCCGAAGTCACACTGCCAACTGACTGAGCCACCCAGGTGCCCCTGGATCTCTTTTTGATGACGTTAAAATGCCCTCTTCCTCTAGGAGCCCCCGTAAATTTCAGACATTCTGTAGCACTCCTCTCTGTGGGTACTTGCCTCCCTCTATTAGACTAGAAGGGGAGAACCAGTGTTTGTCCGTCTCTCTTTCTGGTGTCCAGGGCAATACCTAGTAGACAACAGGAACTCCCTAAAGGTTTAACAAAAGGAGACACACATGCTCAGCATTTATATTTCTAGTTACCTGGTTTTCTTTTACAGAAAGTCTGAGAGGTAGTAACAGATGAAGAATCTCATTTTTTTTCAGGCTTTCATAGCCAGCAACACAGACTCCTGGAAAAAGAAGAAGGAGCTGTGACAAACTGCTAGGAAGATTCTGGACCATGGCTGGGGTCTAGAAATTCCGGCAAATCCCCCAAAGCAAAGACAAATTCCTCTGCCATTGGTATGCAGCCTTGTACTGGGGAATGGAAGAGACTTAGACCTTAATAAGAGGAATATAAGCGCTGACGGAGTGTGAACATTGCTACGAGACCAAGAAGAGGCCTCAGATTCCCAGAAGTGTGGGTTGGGTCCCTCTGGGCTGAGCTTCAGAGTCCCAGCCTGAGAAGGAAGATTCCATCTCCTTCAGGGCCAGGCAGGGCACATCACCTTTGTCATCAATCCATTCAAGGACTCGTGTGGCTTCGGAAAGGTCGAATGCATGGAAATCTTGGTACCTGCATGATAAAGACACAATGTCACATGGAGCGCACCACTCTACAGCTGTTCAAGAACTCTGAGAGGGCGGTGTGATCCGGTGGGTAAGGGACTCAGGCTCTGGAGTGAGGCAGACCTGGGAGCAGGTCTTGTTGCACATTTTAACCCCCGTGTGACTGGGCCCAGGCCAGTCACAATATCCCTGAGCCTCGGTCCTCATCTATAAAATGGGATTCCCAGAGTACCCAGACTTCCTTCCCAAGGTTGATGTGAGGAAGCAGAGAGACAGATAATCTGATCAGAGATCCACTCCGGCTGGCGCAAAATAATTGGTGGCTCGTGTGATTAATTCTCCTCCGCAAGCACTGCGCTTCCTAGTGCACTGCGCTTCCTAGTGCACTGCGCTTCC
>NW_024412416.1:4811137-4894758 GCF_014898765.1 Herpailurus yagouaroundi | reverse complement strand
GCACTGCGCTTCCTAGTGCACTGCGCTTCCTAGTGCACTGCGCTTCCTAGTGCACTGCGCTTCCTAGTGCACTGCGCTTCCTAGTGCACTGCGCTTCCTAGTGCACTGCGCTTCCTAGTACCCCACACAACGGCGCACATAGGCGGTGCCGCTTCCCAGACGCGGGAGCCGACTTCCAGGCGGAGTCCTCGGTGTCGCCCACCCCAGGGTTCCTCACGCGCTCCAGCCCGCACCCGTCCCCCCGCGCGGCCAGCTGCAGGCCCGGGTCCCACGTCCCAGGCCCACAGGATTTACAAGCGCAAGGATTCCACCAGCCAGTCCTCCGCTGACTCCATGGCAACGCCGCTTCCGCTACCCCACTTCCGCCTCTGAGAACCTTCCCGGGCAGGCGCGAACCTCTCGCGAGAAGTGGGCGCGGCCGGCTCGGGCTGGGGGCGTGGCTCACGCCAGCGGGGCGGGGCCGAGAGGTGTCCGACCGCCGGCACCAGCGCGCGGTGCCCTTGACCGGCTGGGTCCGGGGTTCTCCCGGCAAAAGCTCCGGGGAAAATGACGTAAAATCCGGGGTTCCCAGGATGTCAGTTCCGGGCGGGGCCTCAGGGACCTAATACCCGCCCGTTTTACGACAGGATATTTGCAGAGCAAAGGGTCAAGGCCAGAGAAAATACAGGATGCCCGGTTAAATTCGAATTTTAGATAAACAAGTTTTTTTTTCTTATAAGTATGTCCATGCAGTCTTTAGGACATCTCATACGAAAAAACTATTGATTATTTAAATGAAATCAGAATTTAACTGGGTGTCCTCTATTTTTATTTGGTACCTCTGGCAACTCTACCAAAGGCCAGAGAAGAGAGTAAGCAGACAGCGAGGGCTGGATCCTAGCTCGGCTCACTCTCTTGCATGCTCTGAGCACTCCCCTCGAAGCTTGGCGTGGGAATGAAATGAAATGCGGTGAGCAAAACCCCATCTTGCAGTGTAGGCAGCTCCCTTCTACGGGAGAGGAAACATGAGACTTGCCTGTGCCAGCAGGTGGCAGAGGTGAGTAAGAACCCAGCGCCTGGCACAGGACCAGGCATCTATAACAGGCCCTGAGTACCTGCTTGCTGAATGAGCGACTGACTTCGAAGTCCTCAGGAGGCTGGTGTCGTGAAGTTTTCTTGGCTTTTTGGAGCCAGCTCCATCTTACTGAGCATCCTGTCCTCCAGTCTTTCGGCCCCCCTTTCCCTCCCATGCCCTCAAACATAGCTGGAAGGAGAGGATCAGACATGCTTCATAAAGAGCTGGGTTTTATTCACAACTTCAACAGGGAAGCAAGAAATACAGCAGGGACATAATTTGTGTCTGCATTGGCAATATTCCTGGCGACACAACCAGAAATCACACTAATGGAGTCACAGAGATTTGAGGCCAGGTTTTACGTCCAGATGGGGCCACTGCCAGGGTCCCGTTCAGCTCCTCCCCTGGGAGGGCACGGTCCAAGCCACGACGTTGTATCTTCCTCATTAATGGTGTCACTTCTGCACCACTTGCACCAGCAGCCTCCTGTACCGAAGGGGAACACACAGAAGAACTGACCTGGGTCGAGGGGGGAAATGACAGGGGCATCCTGCCATTCCTAAGTGCTAGGCGTCCACAGAGGCAGGCAGGGGCAGGCTCTTAGCCTAGGCAGCCTCCCCCTAGCACCTTTCTCCCAGAAGAAGAGGTGGGAGGGGTCGGGGTGGTGGTTTTCCCAGGGTGACAGCCCAACCTCAGAGTGATCATGACAGTCAAGGAGATCACAGAAGTGAAGTCCATGTGCGTGCCTGGCCCTGGGCCAGTGTCAACGTTTTCCCTCCCCCGCCCTCAGCTCTGCCCCAGACCTCACTTCTGAAGCCCCATCCTCTAGTGCTAGGTACTGCTTCCTCTGAGACTTGCTAGTTGGTCTGCATGCTTTAGGCCTTCAAGACCAGCAGCCCCAGCCAGAGGTGACATCATCTCCATCCAGACTCAGCCAGCCCAAGCTCCTGGCCCTTACATCTGAGGTCCCCAGGGGCTGGCAATTCTGTGCATGAGGAGGACCAGGCATGCTGACTGGGGCTGGAGTTAGACCTTCTCTAGGGAATGCCCCCTCCCTTCCTTCAAAAAGTGTGCACTATATGCTGGGCACAGTGGAGGTATGAAGGTGAGTCTGTAACAGGTGCTGCTGATAGCTCCTGTTTACGAAGTGCTTTCTATGTGCCAGGCGTCATGCTGAGCATGGGACACAAACGGTCTTGTTTAATATGAGATGGGCGCTATCAATCCCATTTTATAAATGAGGGAGATGAGGCTTAGAGGGGTTAAGTGACATTTTTAAGGTCACACAGCTACTAGTTAGGTTAGGAGCCTAGCACGCTGGCCCCAGAACCCACATTCTACCACATTACACTGCCTTCTGCCCACAGTAACAGAGTACCGGGAAGGTTGTGTGGGGTGGGGGCCGCCTCAGGAGCAGGGAATGAAGAGCTGCCCTTCTACCAGGCCAGAGACCAAAGCTGGCTTGGCTCTACTTTGGGGCCTTGGATCTCATAGGTCAGTGGTTTATGACCAAAGGTAATCTGGCTCCCTCCCCCGATCCCCTCACAAGAAGGCCTCCGGCAATGTCTGGAGGCATGTTTTTCTGTTGCCACAACTGGGCAGGGGGAGGATGCTCCAGTGGATAGAGACAAGGGATACTACAAACTTCCTACAATGCACAGGACAGCCCCCACAACAAAGAATTACGCAGCCCAGGATGTCAAGAGTCCTGAGGTTGAGAAACCCTGCACTGAGGGTCACTGAGGCAGACGAGTGACTGGGAAGAGCACTGGTCAAGGCGAACAAGGTCTGGACTCCGTCTTGGATGCTGACTCTCCTCCTCTCTGGGCCTCAGGGTCCCAACTGTAGCCGTAAGTATCCCCGAGGCACGGCAAATGTGGGCAGCTGGGGTGGGGCAGGCCTGGGGGTGGGGGGCACGTCCTGCTGCAAGAGGTTGGCTAATCCTAGGCTGTGACTTTAGACTGAGGACTCGGTGAGGGGGAACTTCTTCCCTACTGGGAAGGTCAGCTTCCTTTCTTCAAAGTCTTCTCCCTTTGAACTCTGGATCATGGGGAGAGCCTGGAATCCCTGGCTTTCTGGGGCCCATCATACCTTGGGGAGAAGTCACACCCTAAGCCCCATGCTGGAACCAGGAGCAGCTGGGTCTCTCCTGGTCCTGAGGTGGGAGCCTGGCTCACCTGGGGGTGAGGTGCTGGGCTGCTAAGGCTCACGCCCAGAACTTTCTTTAGCAGGAGGATCCTGGGCAGATCGTGACTCAGCTGCCGTCTCTGGTCCCTCAGGGAGATGTGGGGAGCTGTTCCCAAGAGGAATGGGCTGGGGGTTTCCAGACTCTTCTTGCCCATGAAGTGACCTAGAAAGGAGGTGCCAAGGCACAAGGAAGGTGGGGAGAGAGGATCCCATCTCAGTGGGAAAGTTCCCCACCTCTCCCAACTTTCAGTCTCATGGCAGGAAGACCCACGGGTAACCTTCCTCCTCCCTCTCCTCCTCACCAAGGAGCCACAAGCACCCCGGGGTTGGTAGCAAAGCCAACCTCCGCTTTTCCCGAACAGGAGAGGATGGCACAGCTGGAAGGAGGGAAACTCTGCCAGCTGTGCTGCCTGCTTTCCAGGGGCCGGGCGAGGGCAAGGAGGAAAGTGGAGAAGGAAGAAGTGTCTGCCAGGTGCAGGGGCAGAGAAGACACACCAGAGGACACAAGAGGATTCAGCAGACTCTTGCCTAAGGCCAGGGGCACCGGCTGGCAGGCAGATCTAGGATCCAGCCCCAGTTCTGCTTTAACTGGCTGAGCGATCTCAGCCAAGTCACTGAACTGTCTGGGTCTCAAGTTTTCCATCTATTAAATTAGACGGGTTCCAGGGTCCTCATCCGCGCAGACACCAGAGTCCGTGGCTGAGGAACGGCCTGAGAAGGGAAATGGGATCAGAGCACGGAGAAGGGCGCTTGCGCGGGTCCCGAAGACTTACCGGTGGCCCAGAGGTTGCCCCGCGGGTGCACTCGGATCTTACTGGCCCTGCTGCGGGGCTCCGGAGAATCCCAGCTGAGCGGCGCGGCGCCCGCAGCGAGCAGAGCGAAGAGCAGGAGGCCGCCTAGCAGCCGAGCGCCCCCCGCCCGCAGGGTCATGGCTGTGCCCTCGCCGAGCCTCCGCCCCGGCGCGCTTCGCAGCCACTACGGCCGGGGCCCCAGCCTTCCCTCTTTTTAAACCCGCGCTCCTGGGGGGGCGGAGCCTGCTCCGAGGAACCCGCCCCTGGCGCGCTCGCGGCCGCTCCGCCCCCGCAAGATGCGAGGCGCCGCGCCCGTCGCTTCGGCCACCGCCTGGGTACCGCGTCCGCAGGGCGGGCGCCCAAGCCCGCTATCTTCAGGCAGAGGACCCCCCACTACGGGGAGGGGGGGGCGGGGCGAAGCCCGTTCCCCTGGCCGCCCCCTCGCCGCTCCCACTGGCTTTCGGGCCACGAGTGGTTACTTCTTGGAGTCTCTCATTTATAAGGGTAGAAGTGGGGGCGAGGACACTGGTGCTGCAGTGCCCAGCAAAGTCCCGGGCACCAGGCGAGCCATAAAATGCCTGCCAGCCCTTCCCTCTTCGGGAATACGACCCGTGTTCACCCTACTCTCGGCCCTCTCACCACCAGCTCACCAGAGGTGATGTCGAAACCACAGCAGGTGCTGGGGTGGGCAATGCAGAACAATGGATGGGGGGATAGTGAACACCCCTCGCCCCAGGAACGGACGCTCTACTTGGGGGGCGACCAGCCTATCACTTCGGCCGAAAGCGGATCTGTGGGTCAGGGAAGTAGAAAGAGCACCAGACCAAGAGTTCATATGCAAACAGTGTGACCTCGTTGAAGCTCACTTTCTTCGGCTGTAAAATAGTAATAACCACGTTGCCCCGTTTTTAATAATTTTACATTTCTTAGCACAGTCACGTTGTGGCAGGAAGCAGCAATCCTGCAGCCGGCCCTTTCACAGCCAGCACTCTCCTCCTCCCAAGTCCACACCTGTCTTGGAAAGAACTTTTGGGTCAGTGGCATCACTTAATGAGTAAGACACTGTGCTCCAGAATAATACTTTTATTTTTGCTTAAAGGTTCACTAAACACCAATGTTCGGGAGCATCAAGGTAGGCACAGTAGGGAGACAGAGGGTAATTCCCAGCTGCCAAGGGAGTTTACCGTCTCATTGGAGAAACAGAGCACCAGAGGAGTGAATGATGGGGGAGCGTGAGTGCAGACCAACCCGGGGTTCTGGGCTCTTCCCTGAAACACTGCACAGTGTGGCTGTGACAGAACCTATGCCCCAGTGTGGCTCAGTAATGCTGCTTCATATTATTAATCTCACACGTATCCAGCGCAGCACGGGCTGCCAACTCTATGGATCACCATCCTAAACGGGGAAGTGTATATGAGAGGCTGGTTGTCATGCTGAATTCCCAGGAGCATGACATACAGGACAGGGACACTCCATTTCTGGCCCTGGCTTTTCCCCCCAATCTCCTTGCTTCTCACCCCCCACCCTGGCATTTACACCTCTCTGCATTCTTGTCACTGTTTAGCTGTGGTGTACAGATATAGCTCTTATCACCTTCCCATCACAACTCCCTCTGTGACCCCCTCCCTCTCCTCTGGCCCACGGATGTAGAAATTAGTGGGAACACACACGAGGAACCTTATTTGGAACCTTACTTGGTAGGTTTATCTCTCATTTTATAACTGGAAACAGGCTCAGAGGTTGAGTCACTCGCCCAGACGTCACACCAGAATCAGACTTCGGGTCCGCTTGGATCACTCTGTCAGGCCCCCAAAGTCATGCGGGGCAGATGCTATTTCCTTAAACCACACCCACTCCCATTTTACCATCAAAGTGTAACCATCTCGAAGCTGGTTTGGATTTCTCAGGGGAGAAAGGGAGCAGGCACTGAATTTAGAGTTTGCCCTCGCTTCTAAAGGTGACCCTGGGACCGTGGGTTCTGCTCTGACAGGTTCGTTTACACTCCAGACAAGCCTCCTCTGTCAAAGCATGGGTCCACAGCTACAAGACTGTCCCCAGGTGCCCCCAGGGGGATCATTTTATCTGTCAGGCTAGCACAGCAAGCACGGGGGCCTGAGAACCCTGCAGAAAGAAGCAGGGTAGCAGTCCCACCGCCAGCCATAAAACACTGTCCCAGGGATGAGCAGCACTAAGCAAGCAGAGGGGGTGGCTTGCCCAAGACCACAATTCCAAGCTCGATGCCCCAGTGAGTGTGCTAGGCTCTGAGTTTAGAACGAGGACCTCAAGTGCCCGCTGCCTGTTCCCCAAGTCTACTGTGACGGCAAGGGAAGTCGAAGGGCTGCCATCCCACTGGGAAGACGGACAGTGAATCATCTGGAGGCTCGTGGAGAAGCTCTTCAGTGCTCACACTTGGCCCTTCCCAGGTTTCTACAACATTCAAGGATATCCGAAGGCGCAGAGAAGATTCATAGGACAATCCAAAAGATGATTGAGGGGTGAAAGATACACGGCAAATCCTGTTATAACCAATGCCGATGAAACATTTAAACAGCACCATGGTTTTTAATCAAAGATGGCTTTGAATAAAGGACACATGTATTACTCTTTGCTATATTTTCATTAAATTAGGATCAATTACAAGTTACATCTTTTCACAACTGCATCTTTTCTGTTGTTGTTTTCCAAAGGTACTTACACGCACGTTCCTTTGATCATCGACACTATTTTGACGTAGTAAAGACTGGTATGATGCCCATTTTATAGATGGGTTAACGCAAGGACAAAGCGAGTTAGTCACACAGAAACTAATAAACAAATGGAGAAAACCAGAGTGGACTTCACACACGTGAAAGGTGCAGAGGACAACGGAGGAAGGGAAAAGCAGAAACCTAGACACACACGAGTCTGGTGAAAAGGAAGGACGGTAAACCCAGAGCTGCTCAGAAAAGGACGCTGTAGGAGCACTGGTGGCACACCCTTGCGCACAGATCTGTGCCCGTGGGGGCCGGGAGGCTGAAGAGAAGCACGCTGAGCTGTATCTCAGGTCCTGCTCAGGAAAGCAGTGTAGAATCAGGAAAACAGCAGAATCCTTAAGAGAGGAGAGGAGACTCAGGGATGGAGGATACAATTTCTCAGCCAGAGGGAGCACATAAAGATTAGCTAGAAAATCAGAACACTAACCGTTAGTAAGGAAATACTGCAGAAACCGAAACTGCCAAAACACAAAGTGGTTTTTAAAGGCAATATTCAGAAAAAGAGAAAATCCCTCCGTCTGACAAAGTGAGGGCAATCCCAACGGTGGCTAAGGGGGCAAAGCAGCTGCTGCTCAGGGACGTCCCGAAAACCCGAGAGAGGGGGCGGCCCCAGGCCCAGCGCTCATGTTACCTGGGTGGAACCACCATGTACTTCAGGGGACATTTCAGTAACTGAAATAAATACCCCTTAAGGTCCAGAGCGCCTCACTATTTCTAAGCGATTCGCTCATCTGAGCAAGCCCACAGGACAGCCTAGAGCCTCTGAAGAATTCCCAAGAGCCCTGTAGGCGTGGGATCTGTTCCAAATGAAAGGGTCTCATCAGATATGACAGAGGTACAAGGACAGGGTGATGACCCCTAACAGCGTGACATGAAAACGGCAACAGGCAGGTTTCTTAACTTCCGGTTTCTCTTATGTAAAATGCAAGTTTATTCTGAAGACTGAATGGGAGAAAATAAAAATCTGTCACAGGTTCAAAAGCGCTTAGCCGAGCACATGGCAGACTCTAAGTACCCTGTCTTATTAGCTGGGTCCTGGGAAAAGCAGAGCCTGCCTCACATCTGAAGCCCATTACAGGGGAGGGAGGGGTCCCTGGGTAGCCTTTAAAAGTGTGTTGACACCACAGTCAGCAAAATGCCTGTTACACTGAAAGCTGTCTGGTAGACTAAAAAGGCTAGCATATTGACCTCAGCTTTTGGCCCATTCCAAGAGACAAGTTCTAGAGCGATTTCTCTTTTTTCGCTTAAATAAGTTGTCAGGCTAAGCCTCATGCCAGGGATTTAGTTGCCCGCCTGACACAAATCCAGAGTACGAACTCTCTTAACTAGACTCCTTGATTTAAAGCTGGAATCCAGCTTATCAATCTAAATCAACTGGCCAATCAAAGGAAAGGGAAATGACTCTTAACCAAGAGTAGGTACCGTTCCAGAAACTCCTAAGATTTGTAGAATAGGGATTTACAGTTTAAAAATCATATTCTCTCCCTCCACATATGATATGTGTACATATTCAATATAACTGTATATGAGAGTCATATTCAATATAATGTAACAGCATATGAGAAGGAAGTCAGTCTTGTTTTTACAACAAAAACGAGAAAAAGCAAGAGAAAATATTCTTTGCTGGAGAGGATGGAGGTTGCATATACCAGACCTGAGGGGGGAGTTGGCCAGAATGGAGAAGAGGGAAGAGATTTTATGTTTCTTAAAAGAGGCCATGAGTTTTAAAAGGTTAAGGAACACCGTTCTACAGGAAAGGTGCCGGGGGCTCCTGGCTGGTTAGACGGGTAGCTGGTGTTTGGCGAGGTGGCTCTGTGCGGAAGCGGCCGACCATACCTGTACTACAGAACGTTCTCTGGAACAGTTACATGGAAATCATGAGGCTACTCAATGTAGAGATTACTGCAGAACATCACCCAGTGCCCTTGTGGTGGGGTCCCAGAAGAGAGATGTCTTGGTTCTTGGTCCTCGTGTACCATTACAAGGTTTTTTGGCGTTGTTGGTGGTTCCATTGTATGTCCATTCCATAAGGCACAGAAACGACTGCCTCCCTGTTTACATGAGCCGGAAGGAGTTGCGAACCAAGTCTACGGATCTCCTCTGGCAGACGGCGGAATGTCTGACGTGTCTTGTGAGCACTAACCCACCTCTCATTTCATCCTTTCCTCTCCCACACTTGGTCCCACCCTGGACTCTTCAGTTATGTTATATCTAATCACATGGTGGGTACCACGCGTATCTTGATAAGCTGTTCCAAGCCCTTCCTGGAACAAATCCTTCTGGAACAATTTATTTATCAATCAATAAATCTAAAACGTGCAAAGCACTGTGACAGGGAAAAGAGGGTACACAAGGATGAGCCAGAGGCTGGCCTTGTCTCCACGCCTCTCAGGAACCCGTCGGGATGTGGGACACACACATGACGCACCACTCTGAGCGCGCTGTTTAGGAGGACGTGGACAACGGGGAGGGGCGGGCTGGGAAAACAAGAAAAAAAGAAAAGAAAAAAAGAGGGCTCAAATCAAGTCCTGACGGCACCGAGCAAGAAGCACTAGCAGAGAATGAAACACACTCCTCCCCTGAGCTCCCTCCGCGTCTGTAACCCCACTTATGGGCGCCCTGTGGGAAAACTGTTCACATGTGGCTCCGGTTAAGGCACGGAGTTCCTAGCAGTTCCCTGCCTTACTCAACTTTGTACCCCCAGGGGCAGGACCAGACCTGGCACAGACTAGATGCTCAGTAAGTGCCGAGTGCAAAAGCTGTTAGCAGGTGGAGAAGTGAGCAGGCGCTCTAGGCGGAGCGACCAGCATAAGCAAAGGCTAGATGTCTATCCACTGAGACCAATGTCAAGGGTAGAAGAGCTGAGAAAAAGTCCTATATGACACTCGGAAGGCAATGTCTTCACTATTAAAAAAAATTTTTTTTTTAGTGTTTATTTGAGAGAGAGAGACAGAGAGACAGAGAGACAAAGTGAGACAGAGTGCCAGCAGGGGAGGGACAGAGAGAGAGGGAGACACAGAATCCGAAGCAGGCTCCAGGCTGTTAGCACAGAGCTGGATGTGGGGCTCGAACCCACGAACTGTGAGATCATGACCTGAGCCGAAGTCGGACGCCTAACCGACCGAGCCATCCAGGCACCCCCTTCACTATTTTTTTTTTTTAATAATTCCTGCATATTCTAGTCTTTAAATGAACATTTCTTAGTTACAGAGAATTCCTTCTACGCCCAGACTCAACACTTGTGTGTTAAGGCTCATATTTGTTGTTTATTTCTAAAAGTCTATCTGGTATTCCTTATAGTTCTAGTAAGGGAGAATGCTAACAAAGATATACTTTGCCAGAAAATAGTCTGAATAGGCCGTCCTGACAGACAGGGGCATCTTGAGGAAGGTGGACAATCCATTTAACTGGCTAGAATCAGCTGGATCATTCCAGAAGCTCAACAGTGATAAATGTCATAAGAAGGGTGCCCTCAGATGCTGAGATAGCCCTACACATTGTCCTTAGAGGTTGTATGGACTTGGTAACACACGAGAACAAATGACCAAAATATGCACTTAAAGGTCACAGAGCCTTTACTCTCAGCCTAGGCTCTCTGAGAAGCCTTGGACTCCTTAAGAAAGGTGACAAACACCAATGCTTCTCCCGCGGAGAAAGAAAATGCAGGAAGAGTCCAAGGACGAACATAAAAGGGAAGAAAACAGGATTAACATAAAAAATTCTAGAAAGAGAACATGCTGTTTAAATGGAACCACGGGGAGAGAAAGTTTTCAGATTCAAATCTGGCAAGAACAAGATAATGTACTTACTAAATAACAGGAAAGTGCAAATCACTTTAATGATTCATATGCTCTGCCCCAGAATAACAGCTCAACAATAATGCTGCCCTAAGTTACCGCCTCTGGCTCCAATGCATGGTTACGCTGAACATTTAGAACAAGCTACTAGATGTTACTGGGACAGCACAGTACAGCGTCTGTAAAACAGCGCCCCTGTATTAGAGGAGCCTGCAATTTGATGGGGGAACTTGCAGCCATGTCCACAAACTTACACATCATTTATGGTCCAAAAAGAGACACTTTTTAAACGGAAAACTAAAATTAATTAACAAGTGGAAATAATCTTGAACAGGCACAGACTGGCACGCGGCAGGGAAACTGAGACATAAAGTCACCAAGCAAAGGGAACCACTGACTGTGTTTCTGGATTCAGGTGATGGCAATGAGAAGTGGAATGACAGGGGTAAATGTAGGGCTTTTAAGTGACTAATAAATATGGTGGGGAAAATGAAAAATCTATGGGACCACTCCTGCGAAGAAAAGGTGAATCTGGAGGGGGAGTTTGCAGGAATGGCTATGAGCTTAAGTTTAAAGAGGGGACAATCAAGTGGAAGCATCCAGAGGGAACAAAGAGACATGGGCCAGAAGTGAGGACAGGTATTTGTGAATAACTTGTAGAGAATTCCTCGCTGGGCTGGTGACAGTTGGGTGAGTCACAGCTGAGAGGCAACCCCAAGATCAAATTCTCACTTGAAGTTTTATTGATCTTGATGGCTCTTGGATCCCCGACACTCACAACGGGCAAGCCCTCCGAACTGCCCGCTAGCCTAGCCAAATCTCAAAGAGCTTACAATTCCATAAAACACCAAAATGAACATCTCTGGTGTGTCAGCCATTCTCAAAGAGCTTTTAGAACACATTATGCTGACTGATAATACAATTGCCCAGCTTTAAGTCAGTCTTAGGTGTTAGCACTAAACTAGACAATATACAAACAGATAACATAAAACCTCTCTCCCAGAATAATCTTTATTTTTGGCTGGTAGAGTAATTCAAATATTCCTGAATGATTTGATTGCTTCACAGACAAATTCAGCTGTTGCCTCCAACAAGAGCATCCAGCACAGGAGCAAAAACAAAACTGGGTGTGAAAATATGCAAATGAGGAAAATATTACTGTCTTAACTGCGTAAGCGTGTACGGAGAAGATATCCAGACAGCTGAGGATACAAGTACAAGGATGCTTACACTCAGGCAGGCTAGGATCACAAGGCACCCCAGGGGCAGCGAAGCACACTGCTTCTCCAGGGTAGTCCCCAAGAGGACGCTACAGAAACAGAGCCTGGGCAATCAGGCCAAGCAGTTAACCCCCGTCCTCTGCGGGCGATCGGGAGGGAAGAAATGGAGTGAATGGCAATTTTCTACCATTCTGCACACAGGAGACTGCTGCCACATTCTCGTGGCGCGGGAGAAAACCTAAGTACAATATAAGCCTCACGGGCAGATTCAAAGAAGCACTTGTTAGCAGGGATTTGCCAAGTTTCATACTCGGCTGAGATCATTAAGAGCCCACGTCCAAAGTCTCAAGGCTAAAGCCTAGATAATGGATTTAGGATGGCACTACTCCCTATACGGGGGAGCTTCAGAAGATTAACTGTTCTGATTTTTAAACTGTCTCTGTTTTTTAATGGTAATTCCATCAGCAAAGTGTGGACTGATTCCTACTTCAGCTGAGCAAATAATGGAACCTGCTCATTTAGCCCCACACAGAAAATCTGCTTACTTTCAGGTTTCACATTAATACAAGAACAGAACAAAAAGAATCAAGAGTACTTTGTACTTAAAAACACACTGGCTTACCCCACGCTAGCCATTTCCCGAACTGCCTCCATATTAGAAGAAGAAAAACACAACCGGGCCTGGCATTCACCGCTTTAAAACCCTGCCTTCCTGAAGTCTGCATCAGAGAAAAGCGAAGCCAGGCACTTAAGAGAACAGGTTCAGGCAAAGTAGTTTTTAAAAAGCAAGGAGCATGCCTGGCCTCCAGCACCTTCCTCTGGCTTCCTCCAGATGCCGAAACACACTGCCACCGTGTAGAAAGGGCTGAGAGTCTCAAGTGAAGAAAAGGGCAGGAGCCTTTACAGCACAGTGAGGGTTTTCTGAACCTTCCAGCAACGCAAACCGCGTCTCTACCCATCTGGGTCACACCCCAGTGAAGAATCAATTTCATGGCTAAGAGATTTCCTACGAATGTCAATGGGCATTGCTGCTCCACAAAAACAAAAACAAAACACACACACAAACAAGAAACAGTTGTTGGTATCAGGACAACCTTCTTAGCTGAAGGACTGTTCACATCAAAGTCTGTATCTCCCCAAGGGTGCTAAGAACCGGCAGAGGAAGGCAAAGCTTTCCCGACAAACACAAGTCAGGGATAAGGGGTTCGATATGCAAAGTCTTTTATTTAAAATTTGAAAAGTTAAGACTTACGACCACCTCAGTCTACGCCATTCCCACCTCATAGGGAGGAATGACGGGTTCAGACTCGTGCAGAGCTGCATGAATTTACAGAACTCTGTAGGCACTTTAGAAGTGAAGCTTGGCTTCAAAATACAAACACTGGGGGCTTTGGCTCAACCTTTTAATATAAAAAATTCACTGATGTACAAAAATGTGAAAGTGTGACAATGACAACATATGAAATCCTGTGATTGAGAGTCCCCTCGAGAGCGCGCCATGGTGCCCGTGCACCCGCCCACACATACCCTGGCGTGGAAACAGAAGCTAATGCAAACCATTGCTACCAAGAAGCGCCGACATGAGCGTTCTCCACTCCACCAATCACAGACCAGTATCTACTCCGAACATTCAGTAACGAAAAGTACGGCATCTTCCGGGAACAGCAAGGCAGACTTCTTACTCACGATGGACCAGCACAAATAAACCCAGCAAAAAGAGTACCGCGTACTGGAAAATAAACACAGAACGTCACAAGTCAGAGGAGTTTTTAAAAGTTTACAGGTCCTCAGAGTTCATGAATAAGCGGGTCTTTGTGGCCATGATAAATTACTAAATTATCCAACTAGCTGGTAATCCATTTAACAGTTTTCCAAAATTAAACAAAAGATCATATATACATATTTATTAGAGAGCAAAAAAGAGAGAGAGTGTGAGTGGGGAGAGGGGCAGAGGGACAGAGACAGAGAAAATCTCAAGTAGGCTCTATGCTCAGCACAGAGCCCAACGCGGGGCTCGATCCCACTACTCTGGGATCATGAGCTGAGCCGAAATCAGGAGTCAGACGCTCAACCAACTGAGCCACCCAGGAGCCCCAAAAGATCCCATTTTTAATGAAACAAACAGTGTAGGCTCTTACCTTAAATTTAGGGTAGTCATTCATGAGGATCGTCACAATCCCAATATAAGGAACAAATCTAAACAAACAAACAAAAAAACTGATCATCACAGAACTCCCCGAGCAGCCATTCTCATTAACCAAATATTCTCAGTTATCTTCCACAGAAAACTAATTTTTCAGTTCACAAGGTCCATTTGCACAGACTGTCCTAGAAGATCTTTTCAACAACTCATGTGACAGGGAAGTTAGGAATATCACCATTTTATAGATGAGGAAACAGATGCTCGGGCTTGAGGTCCATGGCTTCTGTGGCCAAGAACCAGAACCAGATCTAAGGTCTCAGGCCTCTACATGGTGGCTCTCAGGCCACATGCGGACTCAGTGCTAGGGGCTGGGTTTGTGGTCATAACCTTCAGGGAGTGGTCAATATCTCTGGGGAGACAAGGCAAACACTGCCAGATTGTTATAAGGTACTTCATAGTAAATGTCCAAAAAGAGAGCGAAAGAGCTCCCATTACAGTACTGAAGATTTCAGCACCCTCTCATTTGTTCGCCACCTGTACTCTGGCTCTCTTAATCCTGAACCTTTTTCCAGAACAGTTCAAATCACCATATGCAGCAGACCAGTCTCACCAACCATCTTCCTTCACATGTCTGCAGAAGCGGACTTTGAGGACCACAACCTTTCCCTGAAACCCCTTCCTCCGTGGTTTCTCTAACACACCACAAATCTATTTCTCTACCTACCTCTCGGCTGCTATCCCTTTGGTGTTTTTTCATTAGTCTTTCTTTCCCCTCGCCCCTAAAGTTTATCCCCTGAAAACTAGATAAAACCACTGTTAAATAACCTCATAGACCTGATATATTTCCTTTGAAGTCTTTACCACAATATTTTTAAAATTTATTTATTTATTTGGGGGGCGGGCAGAGTGAGAGAGAATCTCAAGCAGGCTCTGCACTGTCAGCGCTGAGCCCAACATGGGGCTCGAACCCATGAACCACGTGATCATGATCTGAGCTGACATCAAGAGTCGAACGCTTAACAGACTGAGCCCCCCAGTTTTTTTTTTATTATGTAACTAGCTGCACAACTAGCTATATAGCGTGTCTCTCCTACTAGACTCTAAGCTCTGTAAGCGCAAAAACGATGCCAGTCTTGCTCCCCAGTGTATCCTCAAGGCCAAACATAACACCTTGCACCGGTCGTAGGCATCTAGTAAATACTGCCTGACTGAATGTTTGCATGTCCAGGCCTCTTTTTTCCCCTTTCCCTTGGAGACCTCATTTGCTCCAGGACTTCACTTCTCCCCTCGATGCAAAATACTCAACTTCCTAAGAATTCAGGGGAGAAAGAAAAGGTCAGCAGGGGCCGTCAACGTGGAAGGAGATGGCAGTTAGCAAATGAACAACTTTCTTCTTTCTCCTCCTGTTTTACCGCCTCCACTTTTACTCCAGGGTGGGCTCCATGATACTGACCCAGAGCCTGTCCTAGAGAAGGGAGGCTGGACTGAGGTGGAGACTGAACTTTGCATACTTTATTTATTTTTTTTTTAATTTTTTTTTTCAACGTTTATTTATTTTTGGGACAGAGAGAGACAGAGCATGAACGGGGGAGGGGCAGAGAGAGAGGGAGACACAGAATCGGAAACAGGCTCCAGGCTCCGAGCCATCAGCCCAGAGCCCGACGCGGGGCTCGAACTCACGGACCGCGAGATCGTGACCTGGCTGAAGTCGGACGCTTAACCGACTGCGCCACCCAGGCGCCCCGAACTTTGCATACTTTAAAACAGCCCAGATGCTTCTACTATTCAGGGCTGTGCACCATGCCAAAAGTGCACAATGGGCAACGACCTCTGACATCACCCCTCCCTATCGAAGCCTTAAGGCAAGCTTGAAAAGCAGAAGTTTTGTCTTTGGTGCACTTCACTTCCTTTGAAGAACTCCTCTTACTTCCTGTCTCCGGTCCTCACCCCGTCCTGGCAGCATTACCAGACCCATCCCTCTCTCTCTCCCCATTCCCAAACTCTCATTCCATAAGTTGGTGTTTCCTAAGACCTAGGCCTCCTTTGTCAGAATCACATGGATAGCCTGTTAAAACGTGGTGGATCTTCCCCAGATTTGTGGAGTCAGAGCATCTATGGAGGGTGGGGCCCAGATAGTGCTTCTGCACTCTCGGGTAGCAGAGACTCAGTTCTAGCTAGTGAGATGCCTGGACCTGGCATGTGGAGGCAAATAATACCCCTCCTAGGGCCCAGGCTTTAGTTTCAACCCCTGGGACCTCTAAGAGCTGAAAATCCACAGTCCCTCTAGGATGGCAGAGCTAAGTTCCAGGAGGGTAGATTCAGGTTTTCTATAGTTTTAATACGTGTTTTTTCTTTTTAATGTTTTAACTGTTATTATTTTGTCTCATTTATAGCATCTTCATAGAAGCAATAGCTTTCTGTGGGGTGAATCATCTAATTTAAGAATGTGAAGACAGGGGTGCCTGGTGGCTCAGTCGGTTAAGCATCTGACTTGGTTTTGGCTCAGGCCACGATCTCATGTTTTCGTGAGCTTGGGCCCCACGTTGGGCTCTATGCTGGCAGCAGGAAACCTGGTTGGGATTCTCGCTCTCCCTCTCTCTCTGCCCCTCCTCCACTCACATTGTCTCTGTATCTCTCAGAATAAATAAATAAGCTTACAAAAAAAAAGGATGTAAAGACAGATGCCTCACAGTCAAATGCAGACTAAATGCAATAAAAGCACCTGTGATTTCTACTAAACCAGGACCAGGCTGCTTACTCTGGTCTGATGATTAATCAGCAGCCATTCTCACAGACAAGACTTTTGCTGTTCCCTCCACGCATTATCCATGCTCCAAGAGCTTTCGGCTCCCAGTGATCATACAGCCTGTTTATGGGTTACCCGTGGAAGTGTCTTTCCCCCCTAAGGCTGGTTTTTTCCTTGCTCCAACACAAGTGAAATGGCAGCACCTTGGACTTTAGGAGCAATGGAAGCAAATAATATGTCAGGCAGCCCAAAGTCAAACAAAAGATTTAATTCTTTGTCTCACTGGTTCCCTCCATGGACAGAGGCACCAAAGGTGCACATCAAGTGCACAACGCTACCATTATCGGTCGTCTTAAATTCACATCAGGCGCACGTTTCCCTACTCTGCTCAGAGAAACTCTGCTAAAGCGGAGTTGATAATAAGCAGAAGAAGGTTTAAAAGAAGTGAGACAAGTGCCACTCAGAAAGCCATCTCCAAGACCGGCCGGTGCCAGGTTAACAACCAGGAGGTAGAGGACGGATAAACACATGTCCCTGGGGTTCTTGGGACCAGAGGTGCTGGGGAGGGACGAACTAGCTGCTCACACTCGGGAGAAAATGGTTTTGTCAGCTGTCAAAAGGGAGGTCTCTGTCTGGGAGCTGACTTTAAAAGGGTCATTGTTTCTACCCCAGAATGACGTTTCGAGTTAAGGAAAAAGTACATTTGAAAAGCCTCGTCCTTAAAACTGACTTTAGTGAACAGAGAGCTAAATCACTCTGCTCCTTTCTGTTTATGTCTCTCTTCATTGTCACTACATCCCACTGCTCAGCTTCTGCCTGTCTTTTGTCTTTCTCTACTCTTATGGCTAAGGTCCTCTTGTGTTTTTCAACATCCTGAATTTAGGCAGAAATCACTCCTACTAGATACTTGGTTGGTTCAGTATTAGTTTCACTTTCTACGGGTTGTCTTTATTACATGTTATAACATGAATAAGGCCTGAAAACATTCGGCTAGGTGAGAGAAGCCAGACATAAACGAAGACCACATATTGTAAGATTCGGTTTATGTAAAACATTCAGAACAGGCGATGCATTGAGACACAAAGTAGATTAGCGGTTGCCAGGGGCTGCGGGGAAAGGGGACAGGGACTTGCTGCCGAGGGTATGGAGTTTTCTTTTGGGAGTGTGGCTGTGCTCTCAGATTAGACAGTGGTGACGGCTGTGTAACTTTGTGGATATAATAAAACCCACTGAACTGCGCACTTCTACAGGGTGAACTTTATTTTCTAATATATGTGAATTCTATCTCAAAAAGAGATTTACCTTTTTATTTAGGGCCTTAGGCCTCAGCGTACAACTTTTTACTGGGCAACTATTTGAAAAAAAAAAAAAAAAAGTTTTTTTTTGTTTTTTTTTTTTTAATTGCATAAAGACATTTGCACCAGTCACTGACTGACCTGAAAAAAAGTTATCCTCAAGGTTTGGGTACAGTCTGACTTTGAATTATCAGTTTAGTGTTTTATAAACAAATTTCCACAAAAGATGGTGCTCTGCCCACTGTGTCAAGGTGTCAGTATAATCAACGCCAAGTAAATCTGTACAGCTAAGGGTCTGTGCGCCTGCTGTGTCCCAGATGTTTATACTTGGTGGAAAGTTATTTAGTTCAGAAATTGCCAGGCTATTACTTTTCTTAATTAAAAGCTACAAAAAGGTCTGTATTTTCAATGTTGGGATTTTATTTTATTTTTTTAAAGATTGTGTTTTTTGGGGGGTGCCTGGGTGGCTCAATCAGTTGAGCGTCTAGATCTGGATTTCAGTGTCACGAGTTCAAGCCTTGTGTTGGGCTCATTCTGAGCACAGAGCCTACTTAAAAAATAAATAAGTAAAATTAAAAAAAGATTTTATTTTTAAGTAATCTCTTTAATCTCTTTTAGGTAATCTCCGAACTAGCCAGGTGCCCCTCAATGTTGGGATTTTAGAAATAACACTGTATATAGATAAAGATTTTTAAAAAATTCTTCAGAAAGACATACTTTAAGCATGTGCAGGGGTACCTGATTGGTTCAGTCGGTGAAGCAGGCGATTCTTGATCTCAGAGTTGTGAGTTCAAGCCCTATGTTGGTGTAGAGATTAATTAAAGCATGTTTTAAAATGTTTATTTTTTGAGAGAAAGAGAGAGAGAGAGTGTGAGTGAGGGAGGGGCAGAGAAAGAGAGAGGGAGACACAGAATTCGAAGCAGGCTCCAGGCTCCGAGCCGTCAGCACAGAGCCTGATGCGGGGCTCGAACCCACGAACCGTGAGATCATGACCTGAGCCGAAGTCAGCCGCTTAACCGACTGAGCCACCCAGGCGCCTCGGGTGTAGAGATTACTTAAAAGTAAATAAAATCTTTTTTTTTTTTTTAATTTTTTTTAACGTTTATTTATTTTTTTGGGACAGAGAGAGACAGAGCACGAACGGGGGAGGGGCAGAGAGAGAGGGAGACACAGAATCAGAAACAGGCTCCAGGCTCTGAGCCATCAGCCCAGAGCCCGACGTGGGGCTCGAACTCACGAACCGCGAGATCGTGACCTGGCTGAAGTCGGACGCTTAACCGACTGCGCCACCCAGGCGCCCCAAAGTAAATAAAATCTTTTTTTAAAAAAGGTATACTTAGCTCCAACATAGGAAAAGGAGTTCCCTCGAACTGGAGGGAACAGCTTTACAAGAGACAAAACACACCAGTGCTTGTGCTGCTCCAATCTCTCTGGCCCCAAACCAACACCTCTCATGCTACAGCTGAGGCAGCTCTCTCACGCTGCATTCTCTGTGGGAAGGGAACTCCTCAGTGTGGTGGCTGATCTCCAGCGGAATCACTGTGAACCCAGTGTCTATAGAAGGAGGGGACATTCTGACAGGGGTCAGAGCCCCATGGGGCATCTAAATAGTGAGAACCGGCAGCTATCCACTTCAGAAGCATTATGCCAGGACTTTTGGTGGGAAGGCCCAGAGGGTGGGTTCCAGAGTTGGCCAGACGCCTCCCATCGTCAGTGTGGCCTTGGATAAGCAGCCTAACTTGTCTGTGTTTCCTCATCTGTAGAATGGAAATATTAGGGTTGTTCTGAGGTTAAAATGAGGTAATACTTGTAAAGATTTTAGAAAGAGTCTCTGGCACATAGTAAGCCCTGGTAAATGTGAGTTATGGTTAATACTATTAATAACATGAGGGTAGTAACAATTCCGTATGTCCTCACATCAACAACTTACAATTCCTGTCCTCCACTGATCTGTTCTCCTGATAAAATCTGAAATAAACAGGCTTCATATAACTTTTTAATTTCAGTTGACCTCAATGGTTTTAAGACTAGAAATAAAACAGCATGAAATAAACATGACAAAATTAATCTAGATGGATACTTTAAGTTGCTGACTTAAGAAACTACTTAAGAAATACGTTTCATGAAGCAGGATGAACACTGCTCTGGACCCCCAGAGACTGGACAGTGTAGACATCAGAGTACATGGAAGCTGTCCAGTAATGTTTCTTGAACAAATTAAATAAAAGATGAATTTTTAAAACTGTCACCCCAATCATCATCTCATCACTAATATTCTTTCACTGGACCCCATTTCCTCCCCTCTGGAGCAATGTACCTCAAGTTTTAGATGTAGTCTAAGAATACTTTTTCAAAGGACACAGGGTGATTTGGTAGAACCAGCATCAAAACATTATACTCAATTGTGTGTGATCAGACAACTGGAAAGAGGGCCACGTCTCATGTGACACGGATATCTCAATAAACGCCTCCCTCTGTACTCACCCCCTTGCTCTCCCCACGACATCCTTCTTCTCCAGCCAGTGTTGTCCTTGTTTATAGAGGCCTCGGTCATCAACCGCATTATTATCTCCTTTGGTCAAAAACTTGATATGTCCATTTTGCCTTAAAAGAGTATGGGAGACCCAAATTATCAAATACCTTTATGCCATTTGCAAGCACCAAATCTGCTTTTGTTAACTAAAACTCCAATGGAGCTGTGGTATTTGACCGTCATTCCTAATATCAAAATAATTACCTATGTAGCTAAAAGGATGTTCACAACTGTGTTTATGAGAGGGAAAAACTGGAAACAGGCTAAAGTCTAACATTCAGGAGTTGAAATAAGCAAGCATTGAGAACGACGTTATAGAAGGACAGTTAATGACACTGGAAGATCATACAAATTTTATTACATGAAGAAAAGATTACATAATAGCATCGACAGTATAGTCTCATAAAAATATTAAAATAAACACAAGCCACCAATTTTCTGTAAACACAAAGAGCAAAGGAACACATTAAACTACCTCACAGGACATAATCGGCAGTAACCAGTAGGGGAAACTACAGAATAACCGACTTTCTTCAACAAGCTGTGAGGGACAAAGGAAGCAGGAGAAAGAATTTACAGGTTAAATGTAAGAGACTATAAAGCCATATCATATAAGCCAACTGCAACCGAGGACCTTATTTGAATCAAAAAGTCAAACAAACTGCTAAAAAAAAAAAAAGTTATGACACAATTGGGAATCTGAACAAACACTGGACACATAATGATGCAAACATACAGTTGTTCCTTTTTGGGGGTATAACCATGCTGACTGTAGTTACGTTTTTTAAAAGCTCATTGCTTATGCTTTATAGACACTTGCTAAAATATGTACATATGACACGACATGACATTAGGATCTGATTTAAGTCACACAGGCAGGACAGTGGGAAGAGGTAGTGTAGGTGGGGCCGAACTGACCACAGATTAGTAATTACTGGGACTGGCTGACAGGTACATGGGAGTTCATTATACAGTGTTGTATACTTCTGTGCACATTAGACAGTCTCCATAATTAATTAATTAATTTTAATTTTAGTTTTAAGTAGGCTCCACACTCAATGTGGGGCTTGGATTCACGACCCTTGGACTCACTGACTGAGCCAGCTGGGCGCCCCAGAAATGCTCCACATTTAAAAAATAAAACGAAAGAAAAAAAAACGATATAAAAGAGATCTGAAGTGATATACCCAAGGTAAAAGCAGTGGCCATCTATGGCTTTCTTCAGCTTACCTTTTTCTTCTATTTCTTTCTCCAACAAACATACATTGCTTTTACATGTCAGGGTTTATAGGAAAAGCATTTTACTTGATCAGGGAATTATTAGTTTAATTCTGCTAAAGAACAGGAGGTTGCCAATAATTTTAAAATTTAATTGAAAGCAAAGTACATTTCACAGTTTGATAAAGACTATCTTAAAATTAATTCAAGTGAGTTTGGGTTAACTACTGTATTAGAAAGAAGAAAATTAGCCTCAGCCTCCTATTGACTGATAGCCACTTAGATGCTAAGCCAAAAACTAGCTTACTAGACACTAAATGTGCAGATGAAACTAAATTGGAAGGTGCTGCAAAACACCAAAACTAGTTAAGTGCAAACAGACATGCTAAAAATGAGATTCTGGTTAGAAAAAATGCAAATATATACAGAGAAAAAAAATAATGTGTAGCTGACAAGTCGGTGAGCGAAAGAATGTCTGAAACAATCTGCAAAGTGAAAGAAGGCAGGTGCTGAGAGGGGCCGTCGTAAGAGTCAAAGTCGGGAGCGCAGAAAGGAAGAGTCCACTCAACCACGAAAACAGCAGCAAGCCCACAGAGGCAGAGGAGTAAAGTCAAGTTCGAGGTAAGGAGAACGGCAGAACGGGAAAGCTCCCCAGGAAAGGAAAGGGATGCTACAGCAGATCCGGGCTCTTCTGAAAGACCCAACTTACCAACAAAACACACAAACAGACCCCAGCTCCCGGGTCCAAGGTGCCATCCGCAGGGACTGCTGGAGGGGTCTTGAAAAGCAGGGGTCCCCTTCGACCTGATGGGAGTGGTGGCGGCCGGCTCCTGACCCACTGGCCGTCAAGACTCACTCCAGTGCCTCACGGCTCACGGGCCCAAACACTGACCGGAGACACAGTCGCATAGGCTTGTCCCTCACTAGCACACGGACCGAATAGTTAGCATGCTGTCTCTCCGAGGAGCTCGGTGTGTGTGCGGCTGAATTCAACCAGCATAATACCGTGATGCTGGGGTGGGGGACTGAATCACTTTCTAGATAAGAAAAAGACCCCAGAAGCCAAAGGGGTGCAAAACAATCTCTCTGCACAGAAAAAGCAAAGCTCGTCGTCCCAACTGCAAAAATTTCTCCTTCCGAACACCTGACCACAGGCCACTATTCAACATCATCAAATTATACCTTCTGTAATAGGCTACACTCGCTAAATGCACATGAGAGTACGCTACAAAATAAGACAGAGTGGGAATTTATATGTGAGAAAAACATAAGCATTCAGAGCGACTAACAGGCTAACATGAGGAACTGTTCAAGAGAATTAAGTCGACTGATGATAATTAAAAGCAATGTCACCTCTTTACATGGAAACACAACCATCATTACGAGCTAGCTCTTTCGTGACGCATTTAACCTGGAAGAAAATGGAGAACAAGAGAAGAGTAGGGGGAGAGAGGAGTATTCAAAGAAGAGCTGTGGCACCATTTGCCTCAGCAAGCATATCTCCTAGCTCTCATGCAGGAGTGAGGCGTGAGAACTCCCCTCGTTTTACTTAATTAAAACACAGTAATCACAGTCAACGCGGGAGGTGGCGGAGTCTTTAAAGACCACCACTGACCACCTTTTCGCAATACACTATTTTCCAAGCGACCTTCTATTATAAATACTGGAAGTTTCTTAATGTTTTTTACAAGAGTTTCTGCCTGAGCTCAGCGGTGCACTGGATTATGTGTGCTTTCCCACTGCCCGGTCACACAGCTCAGCGCACGCGGTTAGTGTCATCCCGAGAACAGGTAGGGCTAGGGAATGACTACGCAGGGCACAAAGAACAGATTCAAATTCATGGACCCAATACCAACATATTAAGCGGTACTTGGCCAGCTGGTCTTTTAGTTTAGGGAATCTTTGCATACGGGGTAACACCAGTATATTCCACCATATGTTCATGAGATCATCACGTTACAAAAGATAGTAGAGTAGATCCCAGTGCTGTACGGGGGAGAAAATGTGTGTTTATAACACAAAGAGAAGATGACTCCAAATTTGACATTCTCTCCGGGTGCTAGGGTTACAGGTGATTTTGTTTGCTGTCTTTCCTAAATTTATACAGGATAGTGTGTATACATGTAATAAGAGTGTTCACAAGACGGAGAGTCAATATATGAAAAAAAAAGAGCTTTATATGATATTTACAAATTTACAAAGGCACAGCACACAAGGAGCAGGTGGACAAGGAGGAATGAGATAAAAGAAAGAGGTCAGCTGAACAATTCCCACCTCTATCCTTCTCAAAGCTCAGGATTTTATTTTATTATTATTTTTTTAACGTTTTTATTTATTTTTGAGACAGAGAGAGACAGAGCGTGAACAGGGAGGGGCAGAGAGAGAGGGAGACACAGAACCGGAAGCAGGCTCCAGGCTCTGAGCCATAAGCCCAGAGCCTGACGCGGGGCTCGAACTCACAGACCGCAAGATCGTGACCTGAGCTGAAGTCGGACACTTAACCGACTGAACCACCCAGGTGCCCCAGGATTTTATTTCTTAAAATAATGTTGGGATGAAAGAAATGAGTAACAGTACAAAAATCAGCCTGAAAAGGTTCAGGGCACATTTACCACAAACAATCCATTCTGGTGTCATTTAGTCCCACATTTAATAACAGTATTAACACTATTAAATCAAATGATTATCAGGGTGCCCAGGTGGCTCAATCGGTTGAGCATCCAACTTTGGCTCAGGTCATGATCTGCCAGTTCGGGAGTTTGAGCCCCACGTTGGGCTCTGTGCCATCAGCTCAGAGCCTACAGCCTGCCTTGGATTCTGTGTCTCCCTCTCTCTCTCTGCCCCTCTGTCACTCCCGCTCTGTCTCTCTCTCAAAAAAAAAAAAAAAACAAAAAAAAAAACATTTAAGAAAAAAATTTAAATGATTATCACAATCAGTATTTTAGTCTCCCCAAAAGAGAAAAGGAAATTGGAAGCTTCAGAATATTAGCTGGATCTGTTATCTAAACAGGACTTCAACTTGGAGGCATCTCCAGAATCCAAAATGAATCACCAACCTTAAAATATTCAGCATTCTGTTAAAATTATTTTTAAACTTTAAGGACTGTAATTGATGTAATATCTGTCAATGAACCTGTCCTAAAACAAGAAGAACTGTTTAAAATAAAAAACTCAATCAATTTTGAGGGACTGCATATGAAAATGGACAACTTTTGCTCTACCCAACGCAGGGCCTGAGTTTAATTTGATTTTCTCTGCTAAGTTCAGTTGGTTCTGCTTTGCTTACAAAAGGCAACGCTAAGAACAAACGCCGCAAATTAACTCTGAGACTCTGGAAAACACTACCTGTACGGAATAAACCTTCATAATTCCACACTAAAGTTATTTTTTTAATTTTTAAAATTTATTTTGAGAGAGAGAAAACGCAAGAGGGGGAGGAGCAGAGAGAGAGAGACAGAATCCCAAGCAGGTTCTGCACTATCAGCGTGAACCTGACACAGGCTTGAACCCATGAGCCGTGAGATCACGACCTGAGCCGAAGTCGGACGCTTAAGTGACTGAGCCACCCAGGCGCCCCCAAACTAAATTTCTAAAAAAATTCAGTCATTCCTTTCTAGTCAATAGCAGAATGCTGTTTTAAAATTATAATCTTTCAAAATACAGACTGAAGTTTGAAAAAAAAGAGCAGTCAGATCTTCATTTCATCAGTGAAGAAGGAATTCTCTTAAACTAGAATGTTTAGGGGATTGTCGAAAAGCAACAGTTGACAGGTCCTTCTTCTTTAAGTGGAGAAAAAAATTACCCTAGAGGGTGGGGTAAGAATAAGATAATATTTATTTAGGGATCCCCCTCATTCCCAAGAGCCTAAATCACCTGCTCACTGTTCTACTTGTCCTCTGTGTGTCCTCCAGGACACCTACTTTTTCCTTCATTTTTTTCTTTCCTTCCCTCCTGAATGATTCCTAAGCTAGAAGTACCATAGATTTAGAAGGGAGGGGGTGAGGAATACAGAGCTGGACAGGGAAGCACAGGCTCAGAACTCACAGATCTTGTAATTCATCTTCCAAAACCTCTTAATGTTACAGATAAAGAAGCCCACCAAGAGAGGTAAAGTTTTTTGCTCATTGTTATGCCCCACCTCTACCTCCAGGTGATTCTAAAGGTTTTACATATGTTGTTTCTAATTCTAAATCTTTAAAAAATTTTTTTAAAAATTTTAATGTTTATTTATTTTTGAGAGAGAGAGAGAGAGAGAGAGAGAGAGAGAGAGAGAGAGAGACAGAGTGAGGGTGGGAGAGGGTCAGACAGAGAGGAAGACACAAAATCTGAAGCGGGCTCCAGGCTCGGAGCTGTCAGCACAGACGCAGGGCTTGAACTCACGAACTGTGAGATCATGACCTGAGCTCAAGTCAATGCTTAACCGACTGAGCCACCCAGGTGCCCCCCACCCCACCCCGTTCTAATTCTGAAATGCAAGAAGGGTCTATGTTTAAAAGAGTAATTGTATTTCAGAAAGTTTCTTTGGAATTTGACAAAGTTGATAAATTTATTCTTGTTTGACATTATCTATTAGATTGCCTTAAAGATTTTTTTTCAAAAGATTAAGGAGGGCTACTTCATCAATTACATTAGAAAATTCTATTTTGGGGGGGGTGCCTGGGTGGCTCAGTGGGTTAAGCATCCGACTTCGGCTCAGGTCATGATCTCGCGGTTTGTGAGTACAAGTCCCGTGTCGGGCTCTGTGCTGACAGCTCAGAGTCTGGAGCCTGCTTCGGATTCTGTGTCGTCCTCTCTCTCTGCCCTTCCTGTGCTTGCGTGCTCTCTCTCTCTCGAAAATAAACATTAAAAAAAAAAAGAAGATTCTATTTGGGACCATCTGTTATGTCATGTGCTCTGGGGGATGATATACAGGGCTATGGATCTGATTGTGAAGTAAAAGGCAACCAAGAAAAACTTCCAGAAAAAACTTCAGAGAGATAAATGAATTAATAAATTACTTAGTTTTCCAAACGTCTACCAAACCTTCAGGTGTTCATAAAAATGGACTGGAAGAAGTGTGTAGGTACTCCCCACACTTCTTAATCTTCAGGCCATCAAAATTAAATACTGAAAACACTAAAACATGAAAACATTTTAAAACAGAGAAAATATAGTTTGCACATACTTTTCATGAATCTTCAAGACTCGATGAACTATAGGAATCTCTCTTCCTTCTATCCTAAAAACAACAATTTCTCCCACTCGGATGGGATCTTCAACTCGGTTTGTTAAAAAGAGAAGATCTCCTCTATGAAATGCAGGTTCCATGCTGCCACTATGAGGGAAAGAAGTTAGTAAAAAGAAAGTGTGAGATTAAAATTACTTTCAAAATTAGATACTCAACAAAACAATCAAAAGTACCACCCTTGGGATATACTCAATACCTTAACAAATATATCAACATCAATGTATACTCTCAAAATATGGTTTCCACGGACTAATGAGTTACACAAAGCTTTCTTCAGTTTTTAGCCTTTACTAACTAGATCCATTTCAAGCATTACTATTCAAAGGAGCTTAAATCTTGAAAAGGGCAATGTTACTAATTCCTTAACCTTTTAAAATTTCAAGTGACAAATGGAATATAAAAGAATGAACTTTATAAACACTGCCCTTATTCCCACCTCATCTGAAAACGCTAAACATTATTCAAAATACATTCAAATGAGAACTGGGTCATCTTCTGCCATTTATAAAGATATAGACCAAGATGACCTTACGGTTTCGACCCATTTAGAAGGAAAAACAGCCCATCAAGTCAAAGAACAGTCAGCTACAAAGATAATGCTTCTGTTCTCCACTTATTTATTTTAAAAAGAGACACAAGAAAGAAAACCAAGAACAAGAGCAGGGATTTTTGTCTAAGAATTTCAGAAACGAGTAACGGATTCAATGCCATGGTGATTAGTGAAGACAAACTTCTAGAGCGTCTTCTCACCTCTCCTCTGGTCCACCCTGTACCAAGTTCTTCAAAGGTCCTATGATATTTGTACTAATTAACGAATCTTTTCTTGCTATGAAGAAATAGCTCATCAGTATTATTTTCTGAAACTTGAACTCCAGTGCTCAGTAACAATAGATTTAGTAAGAGAAAAATAGATAAGGATTAAAATCTAATATAAGAATAATGACAAAGTCCAAACATGTCTTTATGGAGATTCCGGGACCTCATAAGAGAATATAGCAGTGGTTCCCAAACTTTGCTGCATATTAGAATCACCCGGGGAACTTTTAAAAAAATTCCACACTCTAGGTCGTATCTCTGGCCAATTCTGTAAAGACCCCAGGTGATTCCAACGTATAGTAAAATCTGGGAACCGCTACGTACATGGATTTTCCAGGACATGTTTATTCTCAACACTTTTGTTAAGGTTCCTCAGGGGACAATGAGTGTTCCCTTTTTCAGATGTTCAGGCAGAAGACAGGACAGGTGTTTGGTGAAAACGTTAGAGAAAGTATTCTAGACATGTAGTTTACAAGGTTTTACTGATTGCTTTTTAAAATCAGTGACATCCTTTGTTCAAATAAAACCTTGCTTGAAAATTATATAAATAAAACAGAATAAAGCGGAGTTGCTATGGTTTAATTGTTCATTTTTATTGAGCATTTACTGTATACAAAGTGCTATTCTGTTTCTTTTAAACAATCTTCAGAACAACTCTATGATGTAGATATTATTTTTTAATTTTTTTAACACTTATTTTTTTGAGAGAGAGAGAGAGACAGAGACACAGAGAGAGAGAGAGAGAGAGAGAGAATGAGTGGGGGAGGGGCAAAGAGAGAGGGAGACACAGAATCTGAAGCAGGCTCCAGGCTCTGAGCTGTCAGCACAGAGCCCAATGTGGTCTTGAACCCACGAACTGTGAGATCATGACCTGAGCCAAAGCTGGATGCTCAACCGATGGAGCCACCCAGGTGCCCCTGATTTAGATATTATTAGTACCCCAACTTTATAGATAAGGAGATTGAGGCTAAGAAAGGTAGAAAGTTATCAACCAAAAAAATTATAAAGAGGAGATTTGAACAGGGAGTCCAACAGAATCTACTCTCACTGTGCTAAACTGCCTCTGAACCACACTAGAATTTTAGGGAGTATTATAATCATACTGCATTTAAGAAACGTCACTTCTGGGGCACCTGGGTGGCTCAGTCGGTTAAGCGTCTGACTTTGGCTCAGGTCATGATCTCACAGTTCGGGAGTTCGAGCCCCGCGTCGGGCTCTGTGCTGACGGCTCGGCGCCTGGAGCCTGCTTCACATTCTGTGTCTCCCTCTCTCTCTGCCCCTTCCCTGCTCATGCTCTGTCTCTCTCAGTCTCAAAAATAAATAAACATTAAAAAAAAAAAAAAAAGAAACATCACTTCAGAAGCTACAGAGTAAAGGATATTTAAATATTAATTTTTTTAATGTTTATTTTTGAGAGAGACAAAGAGACAGAATGTGAGTGGGGGAGGGTTAGAGAAAGGGAGACACAGAATCGGAAGCAGGCTGCAGGCTCTGAGCTGTCAGCACAGAGCCTGATGTAGGGCTTGAACCCACGAATGGTGAGATCATAACCTGAGCCGAAGTCGGATGCCTAACCAACTGAGCCATCCAGGCGCCCCAGGACATTCAAATATTTACTGAAATAGTGAGTAAACTAGAAAAGACCAGAAGGTAGACTGGGAGACCAGGTGTCCAAACTATTACTTGGCAACCATTAAAAGTGTTATTAAAAATATGGACACGGGAGAATCACAAGGGGACAAATAAAGAAAAGGATGCACATAGAGAATTACTTCAATTATGTAGGAAGTAATATACATGAAAAAAGAGACCAAAATGGTATATTCATTATATCCCAAACTACGGGTGACTTCACTTCATCTAGATTCTTTGTGTTTTCAATGTTTCATACAATGAAAATATATTAACTTTTTCTGATTATAAAAGCATATTTTTAAAGGTCACTACAACAGCCCAGGCAGGAAATGCTGAGGGCCTGAAATAGAACAACAGCAGGGGAGACAATTATAAAAGAGTAGAAGCGAGAGGGAAAACAACAAATTTGACGGCCAATCGGATATGACAGAAAGGGGTGAGCAAGGATGACTCCGGGGTTTTCAACAATGGCAACAGAGCAGATGGCAGTGACGGTCACAGAAACAGGGGGAAGAAGAACAGGTGTGTGGGAAAGGAGATGAATTTTACTTTTATTACATGGAGTTTCAAGTGCCCGGTCAACATTCAGATGGAGATGTCCAGGGTAGGGTGAAAACAAGAGTCTCGATTTCAGAGAGAAAAATCTAGAAATCTAGACTTCGGCTCAGGTCACGATCTCACAGCTCATGGGTTCGAGCCCCGCGTCGGGCTCTGTGCTGACAACTCAGAGCCTGGAGCCTGCTTCGGATTCTGTGTCACCCCCTCTCTCTGCCCCTCCCCCACTTGTGCTCTGTCTCTCTCTGTCTCAGAAATAAACATTAAAAAAAATTTAATACATCAATCATAAGCTTTATAAAAAGTTATATATAAACCACTGAAATATTTTAAAACTGACTTCAGCTCTATTAAAGGGGAAAAAAAGTTTTGAAAGTTCCCTGAAACTCAGTTAATGAAAGTATTTGTCTTCACCTGAAACTAACATAACACTGCGTGTTAATTATATTGGAATTTAAAAAATAAATAAAAAATTATTAACAAAGAAAAGTTATTTGTCTTTATCCCCAATGACTTCACAAAAGTCTTAAAGGCGGGTTCTCGGTTAGCCTGAGTCCTTTGAGGCATATTTGGTTCCGTGTAAAAATTATATTCCTCGAAGTTACATGAAACCTGGGCCACCTGCTTTTACTTGGCCACCCAATCACATACATGACCTTTCTCTAGTGACTGCTCCTTCCAGCCTTGATCAAATTCTCTTCCAATAGGACCTGGTCTCTCTTTTTTTTTTTTTTAAATTTTTGAGACAGAGAGAGACAGAGCGAGACAGAGCATGAACGGGGGAGGGGCAGAGAGAGAGGGAGACACAGAATCGGAAACAGGCTCCAGGCTCTGAGCCATCAGCCCAGAGCCCGACGCGGGGCTCGAACTCACAGACCGTGAGATCGTGACCTGAGCTGAAGTCGGCCGCTTAACCGACTGAGCCACCCAGGCACCCCCCAAGACCTGGTCTCTTTTAATTTCCTTTCCTTATTTCACACTGGTAATCGGAAAAGCTTAGTATATAAATAAACCTCGCTGCAAAATAACTTATCCCAATGCCACTTTAAGCCCCAAATGATATTACAAATTTTCTAGCTGCAGGACCACCACTGTGTTGAGCAGGGCCTTAGTTGAATCCCCTGTTCACTCCAACATCTCCATTTCAAGGGTCATGAGACTGTCCTTAAGCAGCTCCACTGAAGGGAACTCAATATGAAAGAATCCCAGAAGACTCTCGAAAAGAAGCCTCCCTGGGCTCTCTCTCTACACCTTTTCCCCACAGCGCCAATTAGTGTGGTTTCTCCTGTCAGTGTTTGAAACTGAAGCTCTCCACTGAGTCTAAAACTGTCTGGGAACTTGGGGCGAAGTCTCTATACTCCCAGACTAGTACATTAAATGCTTTCCCAGCTAATAAAATCCATGCCTTTGGATCTCTAGAATTACAGTTCCGTGTGACTGTTAAGAAACACAGAACAAAGGTATGCGTAAGAGCAAGTAAGGTAAGAGTGAGACACTGGAGACCCAGCGCCCTGGTGCTGGAACCACTTGTTGCTGAAATTTGTACATCCTTTTCTTTCTTTTAAATTTTTCTTTAATGTTTATTTATTTTTGGGAGAGAGAGAGAGAGCGAGCAAGTGGGGGAAGTGCAGGGAGAGAAAGAGGCACAGAATCTGAAGCAGGCTCCAGGCTCTGAGCTATCAGCACAGAGCCCAATGTGGGGCTCAAACTCACGGACCGCAAGATCATGACCTGAGCCGAAGTCGGACACTTAACTGACTGAGCCACCCAGGCGCCCCTGAAATTCATATATCCTAATATGACAATGAAGGAATCAAATTGATCTTGTTAACAGTAATGTACTAGTACCTAGAATTTACACATTAGTGATTTATTTTATATTAACACACCATTATCTCCAGAAAAGACTTGAAAACAGCTTACATAATTAAACCCCAAATAAGACAGAACTATAATGATTCAAGTCAACAACCAAGTGGTAATTCTCCCAGAAGGAGTTAGTTACTAAATTAGTTTTTTTTTTTTAAAGCACTAGAGTATGAATACGAGGGTAGAGAAGGAGGAACGGTGGGAAAAAAATCAGTACTATCTGTCACTTTAAGAGACAGCATTGGTATCTTCAAAATTCCTGAAGTCTATTTAGAAGTGATATTTAAAGGTCAGCAGGAAACACGGAAATAATCAGTGATGTTTCTGTACTGACACTGAGTGCCGCAGAAAAACTCTTAATTCGTGGAGAGGATACAGAATCTAGTAAACTAACAACTAAGTATCAGTCTTGACGTATCAAAATGAAGAGCGCACCAAGACAGAAGAATTTCAGGAAAACACAGTACATTGAAACACTTTCTTTTTTTTTTTTTATTTTTTTTTTCAACGTTTATTTATTTTTGGGACAGAGAGAGACAGAGCATGAACGGGGGAGGGGCAGAGAGAGAGGGAGACACAGAATCGGAAACAGGCTCCAGGCTCTGAGCCATCAGCCCAGAGCCCGACGCGGGGCTCGAACTCACGGACCGCGAGATCGTGACCTGGCTGAAGTCGGACGCTTAACCGACTGTGCCACCCAGGCGCCCCACATTGAAACACTTTCTTAAGAGATGTGCCCAAAAGAAAACTCACAACAGAATAATTGTTTTATAGAAAAGTCATGAGCCCTTTGGGGTCTGAATGGTAAGTGCCTAACAAGGCTGTGCATTTCTCACAGTTGAAAAATAGGAATTAACTCTCTTTCAGGCCCTCTTCCGGGAAAATGTAGTTTCTAGAACAATAATACAACGGTTATTCAGTTAGTCCATTTTTCTCTCAAGTAATGCCGTGCAACCCTATGCCGTGAAAAGAAGTTGTTACCTGAGCACCACTACGATCGGACTTTCACTTCCGGTTATGACCATTAACCCCTTCCAGATCATTAGTGCCGAGGAAACTATCATTCCAAAATTTAGGACTTGATAATACAGCTGTAAAAACAAAAGAGAGGAAAATCAGATCCATAATTATCCCCGCTCAAGAAAGCGACCGAGAATAGTATCCATTAAAACATTTCACGCAGTACCATCAGGGCAGCCGAAGTTCTGAAACATTCTTTAAAATACTGTCATGATTATACATCAGCATCCCGGAACAGCCCTCCTACCACCCAACCACCTTTCTCCTTTTCGTTTGCTAAACACGCTACCCTTACAGGAAACTTATGCTCAGAACTTTCAACAGACGTTATTTCATTTAGGCTACAGGACAGTTCCCCTCAAGTTCAATTTCATCCATGATACACACCAGCCGATAGTAATATACCAGTGCTCCTGAACTCCTTCAGGAAGTACTTCCCCACAACACTTATCTCTTGATAACTGTGGGCTATTTGATGGCATGTGACTGCACTCCTCATTTTATGGTTGAGGAAACCTAGTCTCAGAGGGAGGAAATGACTTCGCCAAAGTCATACAGCCCGTCAGTCACACAGTTAGGACTCGAAGTGTTAGGTCACTACTTGACAAATCGTCAAATTCTAGGACTTGAGGGGCGCCTGGGTGGCGCAGTCGATTAAGCGTCTGACTTCAGCCAGGTCACGATCTCGCGGTCCGTGAGTTCGAGCCCCGCGTCAGGCTCTGGGCTGATGGCTCAGAGCCTGGAGCCTGTTTCCAATTCTGTGTCTCCCTCTCTCTCTGCCCCTCCCCCGTTCATGCTCTGTTTCTCTCTGTCCCAAAAATAAATAAAAAATGTTGAAAAAAAAAATTAAAAAAAAAAAATTCTAGGACTTGAAGAAGCAGATACAACATCAAAAAGGCGTTTCATGTGAGGGAAATAATGGGAGCTAACTGTGTCAGACTGAGACTGGATAATGGGTAAAAGCAGAGAGGATGATTGACTCATTTTTGTTCCTTAAAAACATATATGTGCGTGCGGACATGCTGCAAGACAACGGGTCTAGTCTTCAAAAACTCAACATCATGAAAATAAAGGTGGGAGACTGTTCTAGATTAAAAAGGACTAAGGAGACACAACCAAATGCATTCAATGCATTCTGACTGGATCTTTGTTCAAAACAAAAAAAATGCTTGTAAGAAAAAATCCCAACTATTCAAGACATTTTGGGGGGTGCCTGGCTGGCTTAGTCGGTATAGCATGTGACGCTTGATCTTGGGGTCGTGACTTTGAGCCCCACATTAGACGTAGAGATGATTTTAAAAAGGCATTTTGGGATCAGTTGGGGAAACTCAAATATGACTTAAATTCTGGCACCCCTATGAAATATGATGTGCTCTATGGATACAATTAACATCATCCTCAAAGAAGAAAATATGAACATTTTCTAACAGACACAAATATTTGCTATTCTTTGAGTACTGGCGTAATACGAGCATACAGGTACAACCTGACACCTAGTTTGACACTCCCATTTAAAGGTAGGGAAACTGAGGCACAGAGAGGTTATGTGATGTGCTCATGGCTGTACAGCTGTTGGCAGGCAGAGTAGTAACTACAACTCAGGTCTCCTAAACTCTACCTCTTTGAGAGGGTAGCTTCTGAAAAGACCAAGAAAATGGTCCTTTGATTCAGAAAACAGAATTGAGGAAATGGAGGAGAGGCTAGAAGTAGGAAAACTAGTTTCTAAGAAGTGATTATCGTCAACCAGTGGGTAAACAGTCAGGAATCCAGCTAAAGGCTGTATTTTCCAAATTTTTGATACTAGAAAAATCACTTACAGTACTGCTTAGAACAATAGATTCTACGCCCCAATCCCAATTTTCTGTGAGATTCCACACAAACTACCAAATGTAAAATACGGTTCCATTATCCCTTATTCAGGAGTCAGAAAGGTGTCATATTTCAAAATCGGCCAAATTTTGAAAAGGTAATCCTTGTGAGAACCATACATTTACATAACACCCCTAGCAGGGTCTATGGCAATATCCCCAGATCAAGCATGTTAATATTTCTGTGGCAAAACTTAAACAATTCACACCAAAACAAATAAAATCTAAAAATAGCCACGTCTATCAGTTCAAGTATCTTTTTTAATGAGTTTTTTTTTTTTTTAACGTTTACTTATTTTGAGAGAGAGCACGTGAGTGCACACACGTAAGGGCAGAAAAAGAGAGGGAGAGACAGCAAATCCCAAGCAGGAGCTAGGGAGGCTCTTTTATTTTACTCTTTTGAGTAAGGCTGTTGGTAGGAAAAAGAGGCGAGAAAAGAAAGGGAGAAGAACATGACAGTTTTCAAATTTTTGCTCAGATAGTGTGCTGCTGCCTATGCTGCGTATGCTGACTTAGCTGTATACGAGCCTTTTAAGGGACATACCAGTTATACACAGCGGGGGACTTTTAACCTTTTCCTCCTTAATAAGAACGATGGGGGTGACGTTGGTGATTAGATAAATTTCCCAACAATGACTCTATGGTGAAAGGCAGTATTACAAGTCTGAGGAAAAAGGAAAGGGTGGTTATGGGTGGAACAGTGACCTTGCAGGGACAAAGGAAATTGTAATTTTTGTCTTTCATGTTTCTTTTAAAGAATACTTTATTAGATACCCCGCACCTGTTCTGACAATGCTGCACTGGTGCCCTTCTGAAAATGCAAAGATGACAATGGAAAGATTTTCATTAACAAAAAGACACTTGGAGGCGCCTGGGTGGCTCAGTCGGTAAACGGTGTCACTTGTGGGCACGCACATGAGCACTCTCTCAAAAAGAAATAAACTTAAATAAACAAACAAATAAAATACGCTGTAAGTAATACATAACAAGAGTTCAAGAAAATTCAGCAAAATAAAAGCTGGTAAATTTTTTAACAGCCATAATCTATCTGGAAGATAGATAGTGCGTTTAGATAGTGTGTGCATTTATCTGTTATCAAAGACACAGTGTATTTCTTATTCTTCCAAAAGAGATTTGAAAGTTCAACACATAGGGTATTTTCATAGAAGTCACACTTCTAGCAATCTCCAGCAAAGACAGAAGTGACCACGGAAGCAAAATGTGTCTCAGGGCTACAAAATTACAGTTGGCCTAAGTCTTCAATTCCTCTTAAGACCTCAAACTAAGAGACTCATCAGTCCATAACCACAATTCTCCTAGTGTCTAACTCACGAAAGAGGATGTGCTAGAAGCTGGGGTATTAGAGGCAAATATCCTGACGGCAGCTAGAAGTCATACAGATGGTGCCAGAAAAATTGAACGTGTTCAGAATAGATGCTGTTATTATGGTCCAGTAAAGTCACTGACAGTCCCACTGATGATCTTAAATGATGATAACAAAAGATCTGGAATAGTCTAAACAGGCATAATATTAATAACAGTAAGGTAAGTTTCATTTAAGACAAACCCATTATATCTTTTAAAAATCTGACACATGGGACACTTGGCTGGCTCAGTCAGAAGAGCAAGCGACTCTTGATCTTGGGGTCATGAGTTTGAGCTCCATGTTGGATGTAGAGATTACTTAAATAAATACAACTTAAAAAAAAAGATAAAAAATCTGACACAGAAAACATATCTTTACAAACATACCTTTATACCGATATACATTATCTTCTCATCACTGAAAGACATAAGCTACCAAAGCTCACTGAACATGAAACAGATAATGTGAACAGATCGATGTCTGTTAAAGAAATTGAATTTATAGTTTAAAGCCTTCCAACAAGGAAAAACTCCAGTTTCAAATGGCATTCACTGGTGAATTTTACCAAGCATTTAATGAAAAATCCTAACGATTCAATGACAACTCTTCTAGAAAAACTGCAGAAGAGGAATAACATCAAGCAATCTAGCATACAAGTAATGGGATTTGTCAGGAGGAAGGGGAAGACAGGAAAAACCTGAATAATGGCCAAAATTTTTCCAAATTTGATAAAATCTATAAACTTGTATATCCAAGAACCAGAACAAACTCCAAGCAAAAGAAACTTGAAGAAAACTACAAGAAAATTAAAATAATCATCAAACTGCTTAAAACCAATGAGAAAGAGAAAACTGTAAAAGCAGCCAGATTTTAAAAAGACATTATGTAAAGAGGAACAAAGATCACAGCAGACTTCTCTTTGAAAATAACACATGCCAGAAGTCACTGAAGCAACATCTTAAAAGTACTAAAAGGAAAATTATCAACCTAAAATTCTACCTGAGAAACTTCTTTCAAAAATGAAGGCAAAATAAAGCCTTCCAAACATACAAAAATTAAAAAATACTTCTTCTTTAAAACTTTTTCAAGTTTATTTATTTCAGAGAGACAGAGACAGCACAAGTGGGGGAAGGGCAGAGAGAGAGAGAGAGAGAGAGAGAGAGAGAGAGAGAGAGAGAAAGAAAATCCCAAGCAACCTCCACACTGCCAGCACAGAGCTCAATGAGGGGCTCGAACCCACGAAGCCATGAGATCATGAACTAAGCCAAAACCAAGAGTTGGGCACTTAACCGACTGAACCACCCAAGCACCCCTAAAAAATACTTCTTCATCGTGAGCAGACCTACACCACAAAAAATGTTTTAAAAAGTCCTCCACGCAAAAATACCAGTCCCTCGAAAAATTAAAAACAGAACTACCCTATGACACAGCAAATGCACTGCTAGGTATTTATCCAAAGGATACAGATGTGCTGTTTCGAAGGGGCACATGCACCCCAATGTTTATACCAGCACTATCAACAATAGCCAAGGTATGGAAAGAGAGCCCAAATGTCCATTGACAAATGAATGGACAAAGAAGATGTGTATATATATACAAGGGAGTATTACTGGGCGATCAAAAAGAATGAAATCTTGCCATTTGCAACAACATGGATGGAACTAGAGTGTATTATGCTGAGCTACATTAGTCAGAAAAAGACAAATATCATATGACTTCACTCATTTGTGGAAGTTAAGATATGAAACAGATGAACATAAGGGAAGGGAAACAAAAACAATATAAAAATAGGGAGGGGGACAAATCACAAGAGACTCTTAAATATAGAGAACAAACTGAGGGTTGCTGGAGGGGTCCTGGGAGGGGGGATGGGCTAAATGGGCAAGGGGCATTAAGGAGGACACTTGTTGGGATGAGCACTGGGTGTTACATGTAGGGAATGAATCACTGGATTCTACTCCTGAAATCACTATTGCACTATATGCTAACTAACTTGGATGTAAATTAAAAAGTAAAAGAAAAAAAAAAAAAGTCCTCCAGGAGAAGTACCAAATAAAATCTAGATCAACACAAAGGAATAAGAGCACATGTCAGTAAATACATATACACCTTTTCTTTTTAAAACAATTTTTATTTCAATATTTTTAAACTTTATTTATTTTGAAAGCGTGTGTGCACAAGTGGGGGAAGGGGCAGAGAGAGAGAGAGAGAGAGAGAGAGAGAGAGAGAATCCCAAGCAGGCTCTGAGCTGCCAGTGCAGAGCTGGACACAGGGCTCAAACTCACGAACTATGAGATCATGACTTGAGCCGAAATCAAGAGTTGGATGCTTAACCGACTGAGCCACCGAGGTGCCTCTTCAAATAAAATTTTTAAAGACTATTAATAGACTATTTAAAGCAAAAATAACAATAAAGTATTGTGGCAAAATATACAGAAGTAAAATATATAACAAGAACCCAAAGGCAGAGGAGGGGAAATGGAAATGTATTATTGGAATGCTCTCATACTATACATGAAGTCATAAAATATAAGTTGAAGATAGACTGAGATGAGTTAAAAAAAAAACACATGATAAACCTTAAAGCAAACAAACAAATAAGGTATGCCTCACAAGCTAACAAAGGAATAAAATGGAAACTTAAAAAAAAATCCAAAAAGACCTAAAAAACACAACTCAACTAATCCAAAATAAGATGAAAAAAGAGGAATGACAAATAATAAACAAATGGGAGAAATAAAAAAATTAAGATGGAGATTCCTGAACACAACCATAATAATCACATAAAATGTAAACTACCTATATACTATACCAATTGAATTTGAAAAAAAAAAACGCCCGATTATATGTTGCCTACAAAAAATGTACTCTAAATATAGATACAAATGTTGTTAAAAGTAAAAAGACAGGAAAACATACGCTAATCGTGCTCAAAAGAAAATTGAAGAGAAGACAGATGGAGGGATGGATGGATGGAGTGGCTATGTTAGTAACACACAAAGCAGATTTTATAGCAAATAATATTACAAGGGATATGAGGGTCATTTCATAATGATAAACAAGTGAGTTCACTATGAGGACATAATCCTAAACATTTATGCAACTAATAACTTAGCTTCAAAATACAGGAAGCAAATACTGACAGAACTACAAGAGACACAGACAAATCCAAAGCTGTTAAGTTACTAATTTTTAAATCCTTCTATCAATAATTGATACAGGAAGAAAGTAGAAAATTAGTAAGATTAGAGAAAATTTGAACAGCACTTCCAACCACTTGGACTTAATATTTACAGAACATTCTGCCCAACGACAGATACACATTCCTTTTAAGTATACATAGAAAGTTTACCAAGATAGACCATATTCAGGACCACAGAACAAGTCTTAGTAAATAGAAAAGGATTTGAATTATGCCAATTGCATTCTCCAATCACAATGTTATGAAAATAGAAATCAGTAACAGAAAGGTATCTGAAAACTCCCTCCAATATTTCAAAATCAAATAACAGGCTTCTAAATAACCCATGGTAAAAGAAGAACTCAAAAAAGAAATTGAAAGTATTTTGAACTGGATAAAAATGGAAATACATCAAAATCTGTGGGATGCATTTAAAATACTACAAAGAAGAATTTTATAGCAGTAAAATTAAAACAGAAAAGTCTCAAATTATATGTTGTATTTTTGCTTACACAGTTCAAAATATTTCGTAATTTCTCTCCTGATTCTCCTTTGACCCATGGGTTATTTAGAAATTGTTTAATTTCCAAATATTTGTGAATTTCCTAAATTAAGCTTCTACCTTAAAACACTAGGAAAAGCAAATGAAACCCAAAGTAACTCACAGAAAGTAAATACTAAAAATAAGAGGAGAAATAAATGAAACAGAAGACAGGAAAACAATAAGGAAAATCAATCAAATCAAAAGTTGGTTCCTCAAGAAGATCGATTAGCCAGACTAATCAGGAAAAAGAGAGAGAGAGAGAGGGAGAGAGGGAGGGAGGATATGGATTACTAGTATCAGGAAGGATGACATCACTAGAGTAATATCTATTCATTTGTATTAATATACAAACATTATAGGGATAATAAGTATTATCTATAATGCTAATATATTTCCAATTCCTTGAAAGACAGTTACCAATGCTCACTGAAGAAAGATAACTTGAATGGATCAATATCTATTAAAGAAATTGGATTTATGGTTTAAAAACATTCCAAAAAGAAAAACTCCAGGCTTAAATGGCATGCACTGGTGAATTCTACCAAGCACTTAATGAAAAAATCATTAACAATTCTATGCCAACTCTTCCAGAAAATCGCAGAAGAGGGAATACTCTCCAATTCATTCTATGAGACCTGCATTACCAAATCAGACCAAACACGGTTTGAGAAAACTATTAACAAGGGCGCCTGTGTGGCTCAGTTGCTTAAGAGACCAACTCTTGATCTTGGCTGTCATGATTTCTCAGTTCGTGAACTCAAGCCCTGTGTTGGGCTCCACACTGACAGCACAGAGTCTGTTTAGGATTCTCTCTCTCCCTCTCTCAGCCCCTCCCCAATGCAAGCGTACTCTCTCTCTCTCTCTCTCTCTCTCAAAATAAATAAATAAACTTAAAAAAAAACTAGCTTTAAAAAATTTTTTTAATGTTTACTTATTTATTTTGAAAGAGAGACAGAGGGCATGGGGAGGGCCAGAGAGAGGGCCACAGAGGATCCGAAGCAGGCTCGTGTGGAGAGCAGCCATCAAGCCCCAAGTGAGGCTCAAACTCACCAACCACGAAATCATGACCTGAGAAGAAATAAGGATATTCAACCGAATAAGCCATGCAGCCACCCCTCTCCAAAAAAAAATAATTGTTGTTGTTGCTGTTGTTTTTAAGTAAACCACTGAACAGATCGTTGATACTGATATAAAAATTATGTGCAACATTTTAGTGAATCAGATCCAAAAATACTTACACTGCATACCCACGTAGGATTTATTCCAAGATAAAAAGTTTGAGACTTCAATATCCCTTTCTCAATAGTTGATAGAATGACACAGACAATCATCAACGGTATAAAAAATTGAATACCATCAACCAACTAAACATCTATAGGGCACTCCACCCAATACAGCAGAATACATATTCTTTTCAAACACACATGAAACATTCTCCAGAGATCCGGCCCTTGGCAAATAAAAAAGAGCCTCAAGTTTTAAAAGACTATAATCACACAAACTATGCTCTCCAACCACAATGGAATTCAATTAGAAATCAGCAATGAAAGAAATTTAGAAAATCCACAGATATCTGGAAATTAAACATTTTTATAAATAACCCACGGGTCAGAAGGAAATCATAAAATATTGTGAGAACTGAGTGTAAACGAAACCACAATATATCAAAATTTATGGAGTGTAGCTAAAGCACTGCTTGGAAGGAAATTTATAGCTTTAAATACATATATTAGAAAAGATTTAAAAAAATTTTTTTAAATATTTTCAGAGACAGAGCATGTGTGTGCAAACAGGGGAGGGGCAGAGAGAGGGGGGCAGTGAGAGAATCCCAAGCAGGTTCCACGCTGTCAGTGCAGAGCCGAACATGGGGCTCGAACTCACTAACTGTGGGATCATGACCTGAGCAGAAATTGACAGTCGAGTGCTTAACTGACTGAGCCACCCAGGCGCCGCAGAAAAGATCTTGAATCAATAACCCAAGATTCCACTTCAAGAAACCAGACAAAAATAGCAAACTAAACACAAAGCAACTGAGGAAGGAAATACAGTTTAGAGCACAAATCGATAAGACAGAAAATATATAAACAAACAAAAAAATCAATAAAAGTCAAATTCATAGAGATAGAAAGTAGAAGGGTGGTTGCCAGAGGATGGGCTGAGGGGAGAGTGGGGAGTTTTTAATGAGCACAGAATTTTAATTTTACAAGGTGAAAAGAGTCCTGGAGATTGGTTGTACATTAGTGTTAATGTACTTAACATTACTGAACTCTACACTTTTTTTTTTTTTTTTTTTAAGTAGGCTCCACACCTACAATGCAGCGCTTGAACTCACGACCCTAAGATCAAGACCTGAGGTGAGATTAAGAGTCAGCTGCTTAACCAACTGAGCCGCCCAGGCACCCTGACTGAACTCTACACTCAAAAAATGGTTGGTCTCACAGTTCTCACAGATCTCATGGTTCCTGAGTTCGAGCCCCGCATCAGGCTGTGTGCTGACAGCGTGGAGTCTGCTCGGGATTCTCTCTCTCCCCCTCTCTCTGCCCCTCCCTTGCTCATGTGCGCGCGCTCTCTCTCTCAAAAATAAATAAACATAAAAAAATGGATGAGTCAATAAATTTTATGGGTATTTTACAATTAAAAAATTATATGCTAAATGAAAGTAGCCAGCTGCAAAAGACTACATTTTGGATGATTACATTTATATAAACTATCCAGCTAAGGATAAATTTACTGAAAAACATGAATTGTACACTTCAAATGGGTGAATTTTATAAATTATATGTCAATAAAGTTTCTTTTTTTTTTTTTTTAAGCACAAGCATACAAAATAGAAGCAAACAGAGTAGGAAAGGCCTCAGAGTAAAGACAGTCTTATTTAATTGACCTGAAATCCAGAAGCTATGGAGCAAATCTAGGTAAAGGTAACTACCAAAACAAAACAAAAAAGCAAACAATAACTAAAAAAAATCCCACAACTATGCATGGCAAATTATAAGTCAAAAGACAAATGATAAACTATGAGAGAGTATTTACCATATATACATTCAAAAGACTCATCTTCCTAGAAACAGCTCCTGGCAATCAATAAGAAAATAACCCAAAAAAGAAAATAGGCAAAGGATTATGAACTGCCAGTTCTTGGAAAATGAAGTAAAAACAACTCCAAAATCACATGAAAATATGCTCGACCAAACTCATAATAACGGACATATGAAGTAAAACTATTCTGGGATACCAGTCTTCACTTACTAGAATGACAAAAATCTAAAAGTCTGGAAACATACAATGCTGGCAAAGCTATAGGAAAGTCCCTTTCCCTTTTTTAATTTTTGAGCAATGTAAATACAACACCTATTTAAACTATTCATTGTTTCATTATGGGGGGGGGTGAGCCCATAAACTTATTTCAACCACCTTACTTGTCTTTCTGAGGCATTTAGCACTCGATTAACTTTCTTATAACCCACTCATCCCTTGGTTTGTTACGCCAGACCCTGAAAGACAGGTGTTCTAGGATCGTCTTTGCCCCTGTCCTTCCCCATTCTGCACGCAATCTTGTCTCTTCACGGCTTCAATTATAACTTCTACGCTGATGACACTGAAATCTCTTTGTATCACACCATTTATATCCTCTAGGTAAATATATTCAGTTACCTTCTGAAAATCACCCATGTCCAAAGCTGAACTCAACCCTTTTCCTCAAATTGCTTCCTCTTTCCACACTCTCCAGTGTGGTCCCAACATCCGCCATGGGGCCTCTAGAGTTCACCTCCCCAACATCTCTAACATCCAGCCTGTTGGCTTTACTCCTGCGGCTACTGCCTGAATTCAGGTCTCGTTTCCTCTCACCAAGACTATGAAAATAATCTGACAGTTCTACCTCTAGATTTGCATCCATGTAACTCATCTGCCTGTATATTACTTTTATAAAGTGAAAGTGAAATTACTGTACTGTCTGCTCCAAATTTTTTCTCACGACTTACCACGTCTGAACTCCTCTGTATACAAGGCCTTCCATGATTTGGGCCCTGCTGACCTCTCCAATCTTATTTCTTGCTACAAGTGATATTCCAGGCCCATAACCATAAAAAAATGCTGTATGTCACAGTCCCTTAACAATGTTACACGTAGCCATAATCAGAACTAAAAGGTACACATCCTTAATGAGTCTGAATGATGAAAATCAGGGGTTGAGTACCCTGTCTTAGCAAGACAATCATCAGTTTCTAGCCAACATCAACTTAAAAGAGGCTCGTTGCATGTTTTCCTGACAATTTCCTGTCTCCGAGGACCCCTGCAGCAAGAGAAATAAGACCACTAGGTATGCTTTTGGTGACAGGGTCTACTTGAGGGCTACATCAATTCTAGAGCTTTCGATTGTAATCTAGCCACAGGGACCTTGACTGGCCCTCCATTCCAGAGTAAACTTGTTTACTATGTTGATGACATCAATATAGTGCTGACTGCACTTGGTAGTTGAACCTTGTGACCTAGACCCCTTGGTAAAATACCAAGGGTGGCTCAGTCGGTTAAGCGTCTGACTTCGGCTCAGATCATGATCTCACGGGTCGTGAGTTCAAGTCCTGTGTCGGGCCCTGGGCTGACAGCTGGGAGCCTAGAGCCTGCTTTGGATTCTGTGTCTTCCTCTCTCTCTCGTTCCAAGAATAAACATAAAAGGAAAAATACACAAGTGGCCAGAGTGTGGGAACTAAATCCCACAAAAATCCCCATCCTGATGAAAACTCTTGGTGTCCAGCGGTCCCTGCTAAAACATCTCCTCCAAGACAAAGAGGAACTTGCTGCATCTGGTTCCCGACACCACTAAGAAACCTGAAGCCTAGCGGGCCTCCTGGGATTTTGGAGGCAACATATACCTCATGTGGGTGAGCTAGTCCAATCTCCGTATCTAGTAAACCCATTTTGAGCCAGTCTTGAGCAAGGCTCCACAACAGGTCCAAGCTGCCATGAAAGCTGTTCTAGCAACTGGGCCATCAGACCCAGACGGTGACTGAAGTGTCTGTGACAGATGGGGAGCCTCTGGCCATTCTCTAGGGGTGAATGACAGCACACACCTGTGGATCTGTGGGCAAAGCTATGCTATACTTTGGAGAACTGTTCTCTGAAGTAACAGCTTCTGGCGTCTATTGGGTTCTGGCAGAGACCAAACACTTGACGGGGGGGGGGCGCGGCACCAAATTACCACGTGACCTGAACTCCCCAGCTTGAACTGCCAGATACACCAAGCCACAAAGCTGTGCGTCAGCTCGCGGAAGTACTCCACCATCAAGCAGAAGCGGGCTACTTAAGACCAGGCTCGGGCAGGTCTGAAGACACAGCTGTACGAGCAAGTGACTCAGATATTCATGGCTTCTACTCAGGTTAAACTGCTTCACTTCTCTCATACCTACTGCCTCACGGGAGCTCCCTTTGACCGGCTGACTAAGGACGACGTCGGGCCCGGTTTTTAGACGGTTCTACACCAACCACCTAGCACCAGCTGAAAACAGACGGCTGTGGCACTGCATGCCCATTCAGGGTTGACCACGAGGGACCGTGATTAAGGGAAATCTCCCCATTGGGCAGAACTTTGAGTGATAGAAGTGGTTCCTTTCGCCTGGAGGGAGAGGTGGTCACAGGTGTGGATTTACACTGATTCGAAAGTGAACGGCAGTTTGGCTGGCTGGCTGGGGACTGGAAGGGACATTATCAAAAAGCCGGAGACAAGGCATTTGGGCCAGTGGTATGTTGAGGGAACTCTCCAAGCAGGTATTTAGAATGTGAAGATATGTCTGTGTCCCATATAAATGTTCACCAAAGAATTATATCATCAGAGAAGTCTTTTTTTTTTTTTTTGAGGGAGGGAGGGAGGGAGAGAGAGAGAGAGAGAGAAGTAGGCAGAGAGGGGGAGACAGAATCCCAAGCATGATCCGCAAGTTGGCACAGAGCCCAACACAGCGCTCCCTCTCACCAACTGTGAGATCATGACCTGAGCTGAGATCAAGAGCTGGACGCTTAACCAACGGAGCCATCCAGGTGTCCCAGCAGAGGAGTTATCTTAATAATCAGTTAAGCAGAGCTCGTTTCGGCAGCACATACTAAAACAGTCAGTTAAATAAAATTACCTACTCTCTGGATGTCAGTCAGACATCCAGCTACCCTCATCTTGCCCAACGGGCTCATGGTCAAAGTGGCTGTCCGTAAGCAGCCAAGCTGATGGTTAGCAATGTGGATTTTCACTCACCAAAACCAATTTGCTTCTGGCCAATGATGAGTGTCTACTCTGCCAACAGCAAAAAAATCAACAATGATACCATTCCTGATACTGGTTTACTTCTGTCATGGGACGGACAGCAATTTCTCCTTACTAGACTATATTCTAGATAGGGATGTCTTCCCTCTCCTTGGTATTTCTGTCAAAACCACCATCCGTGAACTTACAGAATGCCTTAGTTCCTCATCGTGGTATTCCATACAACATTGTGATGAGGGAACTCATTTCATGGATAATTAAAGTACAGCAGTGGCCATACAGGTCATGGAATCCACTGGTCTTACTAGGTCTCCCCTCGTCTGGAAGTGGCTGGCCGGAAATAACAGTGGAACAGTAGGCCAGTTATCAATGTATTGCCTCTGAGCTCCAAATCCATTCTTGTGTTACCTACACAAATTCTCCTTTTCCAACTGGCTCAGCCATGTTTGGATTTATTAATAAAAGGCACGAGAGGGCCACTGCAAAGTGAGGGAGGAAGGGGCTTCTCTCCTCCGTTCCATGTTTTTATTTCACATGGCAGTGAGTGGATCTGTGTGCAGGTCTGGTAGTGTTCGTCACTGGCCATTACAGACTGGCTCCTGCCCACGTGATCTCTGGCAAACTTCTCAGCCGCCCAGCAGGCCAGTTCTATGGAGCAGCCCCAGCTCACTGCTCTGGCAAATGTCACTGCCATGGCAGACCGCATGTTCCTGTGGAGCCACACCCTCTCAAAAGAGGTCTTGAATCTCAGGCTTGGGAGGGCGGTTCTTTCCTCGTTCACTCCCTCATCCTAGAGGGTGTAGCTGTTTTCTGCATATGACATTTCTGAACTTCTGAGTGCTCTTTTACCCATTTTTAGTAGTTGAACATCTTTTACTAGTTAACAATTCTTCATATTAAACTTTTCCCTGTTCAGTTACTGGTATGGTTTCTATCTTCCGAGTGACACAGACGGCCTTAGCGCACCAGTTAGTCACCAGCAACACTCTGTGGGGCTGGGATAATGTCTACTGCCTTCCGGTATGTGGTACATGCTCTGAATCAGCAACCAATATATGAGATTATTTCTTCTATAGGTACTACTCATTCGTCCAGAATAAAAGCATGAGAATGGGAGTGAGCTCTCACTACTACCCCTAACAATCTGCTAGTGAAATTTCTGCTTTCCATTCTCACAACTTTGGATTCTGCTGGCTTAGACATTTTCATTTCCACAGGAGATATCCTTCCATCAGGGGACACGATGATTCCATGAAACCGGAAGTTGAGAGCACTACCTGGCCACTTTGGGCTCCTCATGCCAGTGAACCAAAATGCAAAGAACAGAGGGTTACTTATTGGCAAGGGTGACTGATCCTGACGTTCAGAAGAAGATAGGGTTGTTTCTACATAATGAGGGAAGTGAGTATAATTGGACTATTGGACTATATATAGAATCCTGGACTATACAAAGAAGTTCTCTAAGTTCTCTTATGCTCTGTGATAAAAGTTAGTGAAAACCACAACGGTCCAATTCAGGCAGGACTACTCTTGACATTAACCCTTTAGTAATGAAGTTTGGGTCACTCCACCAGGCAAGAAACTATGACCAACTTGGGTTGTGGTTGAGAGCAGAAGGACTATGGAATGGCTAATGGAAGAAAGAATACAGCTACAACCACATGAACAATTACAAAAACAAAGGATAGCTACATAGTAGACAGAAGCATAGTTTTGTTTTATTTGAAAAATTAAATACAAGGGTGCCTGGATGGCTCAGTGGGTTAAATGTCCAACTTCGGCTCAGGTCATGATCTCACAGCTCATGAGTCAGAGCCCCACAGCAGACTCTCTGCTGTCAGTGCAGAGCCCCCTTTGGATCCTCTGTCTCGCTTTCTCTTTCTACCCCTCCCACCTCCCCCCTGCCCTAAAATCAATAAACATTAAAAAAAATTAAACACAATTAGAAGATGTGTGTATAGTTGCCGAGTTGACTACAGTCATTTTGCACTTTGCCAACATGGATAAGCTACAACTAGGCATCCCCAAATCCCCTCTCTCTAGGGTTCTGGGTTAAAGTTGGCCAAAAAGAGAAATGTGCCCAAGATCTAGAAGGTCAAAAGGAAGGATGCTGGAGGTCTCTGTGGTTAGAGGCGGCGAGAAATCAAGGGCCTGGCTGGATGCGGTCTGTCCTTGCTCTCTTCTGTTCCATGTCTAGCCCTTCTGGCTGACCAACAGAGCCTAGCTGGAGAAGCAACAGCTGTCCACACACTGCATCTCCTCTCCTTTGGTGTGGTCCCAATCCATCAACCAGATGTGGACTCCGGCCGCGGATGCCATGGAAAGCTTGGATTTGTCTACCCGTAACAGTGCTGGCTAGTGACATCTCGCTGATTCACCATGTCTCAGTTTTAATTTTTTTTTAGTATTTGTTTTTGAGAGAGAGAGGGACAGAGCACAAGCAGGGGAGGGGCAGAGAGGGAGACACAGAATCCGAAGCAGGCTCCAGGCTCTGAGCTGTCGGCCCAGAGCCCGACATGGGGCTCAAACCCACGAACAAGATTACAACCTGAGCCGAAGACGGGTGCTTAACCGACTAAATCACCCAGGTGCCCCTGATGTTAGTATTTCTACACTGAAACTTGGCAACTAACTACTGAATGTGGACACCTTGTCAGTAACATTTTCCTCATCCTAAACAAGACTATATGAGTTTTCAAAAATCTGGATAGATCCGTTCTCTGTGCTATATGTACCTCCTATTTGCTGCACACTTACTGATATTAGGTCGAAGACTAAGAAAAATCTCCTTGGCTTCTGTGTGCCTCACTGGGGGACCAATTCATTTAAACAAAAATCATCACTGGTATCTAGAGTTCAATCGATATCCTTACCACAGCCATTAGGAGCTGAGTGATCCTAAGAGATAAGAAGAAATAAAAAGACAAGGATTCTGCCAAGTCCTAAGATCTTTAGATTTAGGCAAGAAGACATACAGATAATTAAAACCCAAAGAAATGCAAAACTCAAACCGAGTAATGTAAGAGGCCTAAGGAGGAGCTAATAAGCAAATGCTGTGGAAGTTGGACCAATCCCATCAGGGCTCAAATATGGATCTAGTCACATCCTGGCCAATACCCTCTGGTCATTAAGAATTCTTGGCAAACAGGGACAATCTCAAATTTTACATGTGAAAGTAGCATGAAAACTACTTGGCATGACATACTTCTTTTCTTAGTGGGTAAACAACTTTTGACCCCAGTAAAATTTATAATTAAGAACAAAAATTCTTAAAAGAAATTATGTATAGTGTTAATATTTTTATGTTAAAAACTCTGTGCATATTTGGTATTTTAAGTATTTATAAAATTTAAAAGAATTTGGCCCATTAAAGTAATAGGTCAGGTTTGTAGTTTCAATTTGTAATATATAATCAATTGTTGCAGATTTATGATTTTAAGCAGAAAGCTTACTATTTACACAGTCTTGAAACATTTCAGAGAACTTAAGTAGTCCCAGACATATACAAATGATATAAGTATGCAGTGATGTTTGCTGAATAATGTTCTTAATAAGGAAAATTTTAAAGTTTACTTACTTATTTTGGGAAAGAGCATGCGTGCAGAAGCATAAGAGAGGAGGGGCAGAGAGAGAGGGAGAGAGTCCCAAGAAGGCTCCACACTGGCAGCACAGAGCCCGATGTGGGGCTTGAACCCACAACCCATGAGATAAGGGCCTGACCTGAAACCAAGAGTTGAGTGCTCAACCAACTGAGCCATTCAGGCACCCTTTACAAAAGAAATTTTTAAATTTATAATATTTTTAAGGTGTTTGTTTGTAAATTAGCCCAAATATTCAAAGGGCCTTAAAAATGTCTGTTAAAATTTCCTAGAATTTATTTTTTTTTTATTTCCTAGCCTTTAAATAAGATTTGTACACTCATTCTAGAAGCTTAAGAACTCAGTTTTAAAGTTTTAGCTTTTACAAGCTGAACATTATTTTTTAAAATAAAAGATAATTTTAAAGAGGCCTTTCTGGACATAAAGGCCATATCAATGGGCATCAAAAAACGAACCTATATCCAGGGTCACCTGGCTGGCTCAGTTGATACAGCATTCAAACTTATCTGAGCCCCACAATGGGTGTGATTAAAGATAAAATCATTTAAGAAACAACAACAACAACAAAAAAAACTGGGGCACCTGGGTGGCTCAGTCAGTTAAGTGTCAGACTTCAGCTCAGGTCATGATCTAATGGTCTGTGGGTTCAAACCTCACATCGGGCTCTCTGCTGTCATCCTGGAGCTCCCTTCAGATCCTCTGTCTCCCTTTCTCTCTGCCCCTCCCCCACTCACCCACACTCTCAAAACTAAATAAAAATTTAAAAACTAAAAACTAAAATAAAAAACCTAACCTATACCAGCACTGTGCTGGAGCCAATTTGCTAACTTTTCAGGAGTTTTGCAAGCTGGGTGTCAAGCACAGTGTTATTGAAAATCAGTACAATTAAATTCAATTTTATTTATTTATTTATTTATTTTAAAAATTTTTTTTTTCAACGTTTATTTATTTTTGGGACAGAGAGAGACAGAGCATGAACGGGGAAGGGGCAGAGAGAGAGAGGGAGACACAGAATCGGAAACAGGCTCCAGGCTCTGAGCCATCAGCCCAGAGCCTGTAGCGGGGCTCGAACTCACGGACCGCGAGATCGTGACCTGGCTGAAGTCGGACGCTTAACCGACTGTGCCACCCAGGCGCCCCTTAAATTCAATTTTAAAAAAACAACAACAAAGAAATAATCTAAATTCATCAGTTCCCGACTATTTTACTACATTTTATCATTATCTATGTCCTTTTTTAAAATGTTTGTTTGTTTGTTTGTTTGTTTATTTATTTATTTAGAGAAAGAGCTAGAGAGCAAGCAGGGGATGGGCGGAGAGAGAGGGAAAGAGAGAATCCCCAGCAGGCTTCATGCTATCAGCACAGAGCCTGACGAACCCATGAACTGTGAGATCATGATCTGAGTTGAAACCGAGAGCATGAAGCTCAACCTACTTACTGAACCACCCAGGCATCCCCTCGTTATCTATGTTTGTTCTTCCCCTCGTTATCTGTGTTCTTGAGATTACGTTTTTCTATTTTATCTGTAAAGTGGAAATAACAGGTGCCTGCTACCACAGCTCTTCTTGATTCCACATTGAGAGATGTCATGTTGGTAGCATGAAATCAGCCATGTTGGGTGTTATTTACACCGCAGAAACAGTCAAACTCTATTGATCAGGTCTTCATGGATTAAGAAAAGCTGCAGGAAAACAGCGATCTGATACTTCAGTAAAGGAGCCATACTCCAAAGGGAAGAAGACAAATAAAATAGTATATAACTGCTAACAGGGCTGTAGAGATCACTGAATGTTCTGAGCCAGTCCACAAAGACTCGGAAAGAATACAAGAGGAGTTTTAAGGCAGCAGAGTACATAAGGTTTGAATGGAACAATGTTCAGAGACAATGACGAGAAAGGTAGAAAAAGTAAACTGAAGCGGTGAGAAACGGCGACTGTAACACGACTGTGGCTTACTGCAAATGCCATTCTAAGGGTCTAGGCCACTACCTACAAGGCAATGAGGAGCTGAAGGTCTGAGGGCAGGAGAGAGGCCTTTAATCTGGCAACAATGTACAGGAGTCAGGGAAGGTAAACACTTTACTTCCGACAACTGTGAGGCTGACCAAAAAAACGGCATTACATATAACAAACAAAAGTCTTGAGTAAGGTGTTAAAAAATCAAAACTCAAAGCTCAAAAGAATATAAACTGCAAGTCCAAAATTAAAAATAAAAATAAAATAAAAATACAATGCAAGTCCATCTATACTAACAAAAAGCAAATCAGTAGTTGCCAGCTGCTAACAGACGAAACAGAAAGGGGCACAAGGGATCTTGCGGGTGATAGAAATGTTCAGTTATCTTGACTGTGATGGGCGTAGTTAACTGGAAGTTTATCAAACGGTACACTTTAAAAGGATGAAATTTGGGGTGCTTGGGTGGCTCAGTTGGCTAAGCGTCTGACTTCAGCTCAGGTCATGATCTCATGGTTCGTGGGATCGATCCCCGCATCAGGCTCTGTGCGGACAGCTCGGAGCCTGGAGCCTGCTTCTCATTCTGTCTCCCTCTCTCTCTGCCCCTCCCCTGCTCATGCTATCTCTCTCTGTCTCTCAAAAATAAATAAATGTGGGGCGCCTGGGTGGCTCAGTCGGTTGGGCGTCCGACTTCAGCTCAGGTCACGATCTCACGGTCCGTGAGTTCAAGCCCCGCGTTGGGCTCTGGGCTGATGGCTCAGAGCCTGGAGCATGCTTCTGATTCTGTGTCTCCCTCTCTCTCTGCCCCTCCCCCGTTCATGCTCTGTCTCTCTCTGTCTCAAAAATAAATAAACGTTAAAAAAAAATTTTAAAAATAAATAAATGTAAAAAAAAAATTAAATGGATGAAATTTATTGCACTAAGTATTCCTCTATGAACCTGATAAGAAAAAAGAACAAGGACAACTCAAACAAATTAACCAGACATTTGATGCTATTTAAGGATAAGTGGAAAAGTTATGCAAATGACAGCAATTTTAGAAGAGAAGAACCAAACTTCGAGTTACCCTTTTCGTCCGATTAGCTCTCAGTATCTAGAGTCACTGTCAACTTTTTTCCCCAGATATCATGTACGGGTAGAGCCTCATTTCATTACTTGCCCTCGCCCCACTGCCATGCTATTCAGTCCTTGCACGTCCCCCCAACAACCTCTGGGAGTTTGCTCATTTTCTTCATCTGCAGTATGGGAGTGACGTTACCTACCTCTCAGGTAAATAAACACATCACACACACAGCAAGAGTGCAAAATAGTTATTATTTGCCTTAGTCATTTTCTACACACTTATGCTCCTCGAAGCCATTGTCTGTCTCATTGACCTTTGCGTCTGATTCCTGGCATAACTCAAAACAAAAACAAAAACAAAACAAAACCAGTAGGTCCAAACTAAGTATTTCTCCGGAGAAATGTCTATGGCACCTAGAAATCCAGATATGAAGAAGACAGCACTGTACAAGTGAGACACTGAATTGTTACCATAAAGACCAGCACTTCGTGCAACTTGAAAAGAATGATCAATTATGACTGAGGGAATTAGGAAACGTGTTTAAGAGGTGACACTGAGCTAGGAAAAGTCTGAAGCGGACTAAGCGAAGGGTACATATCCACTTCCTTAGACGGTAACTATGAATACTGTAGAATACAAGTCCAAAAGAGCATCTGTAACAGTGACACGTTAGGGGCGCCTGGGTGGTTCAGTCCGTTAAGGGACCAACTCTTGATTTCGGCTGGGGTCAGGATCTCCCCGTCTGTGGGTTCGAGCCCCACATTCCGCTCTGCGCTGACGGCATGGAGCCTGCTTGGGATTCTCTCTCTCCCTCTCTCTCTGCCCCACCCCCACCCCGCTCTCTTTCAAAATAAATAAATAAATAAACAAACATTTCTTAAAAGTTAAAAAAAAATAGTGACACGTTAAATTCTGTAAAGCGAAATACCATTTAAAAAAAGGTCCAAGGCAAGCAAAACTAGGCTCTACAAACACACTTAGTGCAGAAGACAAAAAGGAGCGACCTTTCCTAATGACTAAATAATTACAAGTGTGTTGCCAGGACCATCTGGCAAAAGGTCTAGAAGTTCAAGATGGAGTAAGGTTTAAGGGACAAAAATCACAAGATCTCAATTTCAAGATCCCTGTGCCACTACTATTGGGCAGCAAATCCGAGGATTCTGAGAGCTGCCACCTTACTGCTAAGAGGACTCAAGGGCAAGTATTACTGTTGCTCCAACTCTGAGCTCAGAGGCGCTCCAGGGAAAGGCCCTGCAGCCCGCTGGGGTCCGGCTGCAGCAGGAGGGTTGCCTCGGGCTGAGAGCAGCCAAACGGCTCTTGGGGGGCCTACAGCCGCCCTCCCGAGCATTCCAGAAGCCAGGAGCAGCACTGAACTGCTAAACCCAGTCGCCGGAATTGACCGGGAGTCGCTGCGATCGCAGAAAACACGAGTCTGCCGCCTTCCCAAGTCTAAAATAACAGGCAACCCCAACTCCCACTTAGCGCCCTGCGGTTTCCACCCGCTCTCCTCCCTCGATAGCAGGAATGGAACGTGAAGCCCCGGCTTCCCGCTTCGCCCCTAGCAGGCCCAGACGCAGCCAGGGTCTAAAAATAGGGGGCGGACAAAGCGACCTCTGGCCACACGCTCCACCAAGAGAAGGAATGATCCAGGCGTCAGACCTCCTCAGGCCCTCTCACTGGGGGCCAGAGGTCCGCCCGGCCCCGCAGTGGCAGCGTCAGAGAGAAGAGGGGAGCCCCAGGAAAGAGTGGGAGGCCATCCTCACCTGCCGCTTGTTCATTCGCCGCACATCATCCAAAAAATCTAGAGACAGCATGGCGAGGCCGTCGAGCGGGGGAAACGGGCAGCGGAGAGGGCGCGATGTGACCGGCGGGCGGAATGGCTGGCGCACCGGCCGGGACCCCGCGGCGTCCGCACTTCCGCTTCCGGGGCGGGAACCGGCGCTCCCTCCCCGCGCCCAGCGCGTCGCTGCGGAGAGCAGACAAAGGGACTCTCGTCTCTCCTAATGTAGCCTCCCGGCCTGGTGTGGCGGTAACAGGGCGCTCCCACGCCCGACCTCGCCTGCACAGAACCTACCGGAGCCCTGTGCCCGCACTTAGCTACCGGCCCCTAGCGGAGGCGGCGACCCGGGGGAGCGGAGAGGCCTCCCGGCAACCTCCGGTGGGCGGGCTCTCGTGCACGCCTGGCCAATCGGGAGCCGGGCTCCGGCGTCCGGGGGCAGCGGCGGCCCTTGAGTGGCCGGCGGCTGCAGCCGGGCCCCGGGTCTGGGTGTGGCACTGGACTTGTGGCCAGGCTTTGCCATCTCTGGGGCGAGGGGTGCGAGGTTGGTCTCCCGCGCTACGGGAGGTGGCGGCCGAGGTGGTTTCGTTAAGTGTTTTACGGGTAAGGGCGGAGGATATGAGAGCCCTTCAAAGCACGGCCTCAAGCTCTCCGGAGTTCAAAAGACTTGGTGCAAGAGAAAACAACCAAAGCGTGCTACAGTGTGATGAGACCACCAGGCGTGCGGGGTGTCAGGAAGCCCCTTGCTCCCGGTCTCCCCGCCCTGAACGTGACCCCGTTAACAGGATCTGCTGGCTCCTTAAACTCTGCCTCCTGCTTTTGTTACCGTGGGCACCTGAATGTGACCCTCTTCTCGCTGACCCTGACTCTGTACAAAGTTTGCCTTGACTTGTCCAAGCTGCTAATATGCACCTAGGACGAGAAGGAGCAGAGCTGGCCTCTTAACTATTATTTCTATCTTTTCCAAAAGATTGGTGATCTCACATTAGGGGAACCTGAGTGCAGGATCTACTTTGCACTATCTTTGCAATTCTATGCATCGAAGATGATCTCACGATAAAAAGTTAAATATTTTGGAGGATGGCTATAATGAAAAAGATAATAGCAAGTTTAGGGGAGAATGGAAGCCTCATAGGCTGCTAGTGGGAATGTGAAATGGGACAGCCATTTTGGAAGATAGACTGGTAGTTCCTCAAAAGGAGGAACTATAGGGGCGCCTGGGTGGCGCAGTCGGTTAAGCGTCCGACTTCAGCCAGGTCACGATCTCGCGGTCTGTGAGTTCGAGCCCCGCGTCAGGCTCTGGGCTGATGGCTCAGAGCCTGGAGCCTGTTTCCGATTCTGTGTCTCCCTCTCTCTCTGCCCCTCCCCCGTTCATGCTATGTCTCTCTCTGTCCCAAAAATAAATAAACGTTGGGAAAAAAAAAAAAGGAGGAAGTATAGAATTATTACATTAACCATACTCACCAGCAGGTCCACACCTGGGTATATATCCAAGAGAATTGAAAACATATGTCCACACAAAAACTTGTACACGAATGCTCGTGACAGCATTATTCATAAAAACCAAAAAGTGCAAATAACCCAAATATGCGTTAACCAATGAAGGGATAAGCAAAATGTGGTCTAGCCATAAAATGGAATATTATTTGTCAGTAAAGAGAAATACAGCAACACAGATGAACCTTGATAATGTTAGGCTTAGTGAAAAAAGTCACAAAAGACCGTGAACTGTATGATTCCATTTATACAAAATGTCCGAATAGGCAAAACTAGAGAGAGAGAATGAAATGGTTGCTGAGGGTTGGGAGAAACGGGGAGTGATTGCTACTGGTTAGGGGGTTTCTTTTGAAGGGTGTTGAAAATACTGGTGATAATTGTACTACTTTGTGAATACACTAAAAACCACTGAATTGTACACTTCAATTGGGGTGCTGTATGGTGTCTGAGTTATACTACAATAAAGCTGTTATGAGAAAGAAAAAGAAAGAAAAAGCATTGATGATTTGTTCATTGTTAAATTCCCAGTGGCGAACGTACAACCTGGCACGTATTAGATACCCAGTAAATATTTGTTGAATTTAAAATGTATGGATGTGTACATGTGTCATCTCCAACTGCTGCCCTTAGCACCCATACTTGTTGAGTTGAAAATGAATTTCCGATTTTTCCAAAATAGGAAGGCCAGTGGAAGAAAATACACATAAACCCCATGAGGGCAGGGACTGCATAATAGTGCCAAACTCATAGCAAATACTTATTAAGTATTTGTCAATAAATGTTGACTATGGGTTCTAACTTAAATTCTGGCTAATACAGTGTTTGGCCTACGCTTGTGAATGTTGAATTCAAGTCGAAAGATGAGGCTCTATAACCATTTTAATGGGTATGAGCCTCACTTAATCTTTGTGTTGTGAAGAAAAGAGCCCTAAGAGAGGCACAAAGCCCTGTGGGGCTTCAGATGTAGCAAGAGTCAATTTCGTTGGGGAGGTTAAAAGGGGCCTCAGAAGGGAGAGGGCATTTGGGTCAAGTTGGCAGGTGAAGGATATACCCAGTGGAGGGAATTGAGGCAATAAAGGTGTAGGGGCAGGAAACTGAAAAATACATTTGAATAATCCAGTTGGGTTTTTCCAACTTTGCCCATACCTTAAGGAACTGGGTTAGCTGGCTCTGTAGGTGCTCTCTTACCACAGAGAAAATTTGAGCAAGCCTAAGACGTCATTTGTTGGATATACACAATTCGTACTTGGGCCATGTTCAGGTACTACTCTACCTCTGAAACCTTGTATGCCCATAACTCACACTCTGATGGTGACTTCTTTTTCATTTCTCTGTATGTTTGAACTATATGAATAATACACGAGTACCTTCTCATCATAAAAGATCAGAACAAGACAGGCAATTCCAGCCATCCCACTTCTGGGTACATACCGAAAAGAACTGAAAGGGTCTTGAAGAGGTATTTGCACGCCTGTGTTCAGAGGAGCACTATTCACAACACCCAAAAGGTGGAAGCAACCTAAGTTGCATCCATGAATGCATCCATGCATCCATGAATGAATGACTGAATGAATGAACAAAATGTGGAATAAACATGCAATGGAATATCATTCAGGCTTAAAAAGAAATGAATTTCTGATAAAGGCTACAACATGAATGAACCTTGAAGACATTATGTTAAGTGAAATAAACCAGATACAAATGGACAAATATTGAAATGATATCACTTATACGAGGGAGCTAGAATAGTCAAATTCATAGAGACAGAAAGTGGAAAAATGGTCACCAGGGGTTGGGGGAAGAAGGAAATTGGAGGTTGCTATTTAATTGGTAAAGAGTTTCAATTTTTTCAGATGATAGAGTTCTAGAGATTGGTTGCACAACAATGTGAATATACTTAACACTGTTGAACTCTATACTTAAAGGTAGTTTAGTAAATTTTGTGTTGTGTGTATTTGACCACAATTTGAAATTAATAAGAGGCATACATGGGGCACCTGGGTGGCTCAGCTGGTTATAAGTCCAACTCCTGATTTTGGCTCAGGTCATGATTTCATGGATCGTGGGTTCAAGCCCCGTGGCAGGCTCTGTGCTGACAGTGCAGAGCCTACTGAGCATTCTTCCTCTCTCTCTCTCTCTCTCTCAAAAATAAATAATAAACATTAAAAAAAAGATACGCATATAGGGAGTAGAACATGAAGGTTCCCTTTGCTCTCCTAGCCCCTCCCCTCCCTAGGCTGATCACTGATAACAATTTTTCCTTCCAGTGCTTTCTTCCTATGTATTTAAAATTTACACTCACTTTTTTACATAAATGGGATCACACTGTACATTTCCTTTCAATTTTTCTCCTTTTCATCCATTTACATTTTTTGTATTTCAATGAGTCCTCTGGTCACGTGACTCTGCAATATATATATATATATATATATATATATATATATATTTTTTTTTTTTTTTTTTTTTTTTTTTCTTCCCCATCTATCAGCCTTCTTCCAATATGTGGTCTCTGGACCCAGGGACCCATTAAGTTGTCTACAGGCTATTTTATTGGGATGAGAAGCTTTATTCACACCTATTTCACAAACTTTAGATGTCATGTTAAGTATGATTTTCTCAGAAATCCTGTTATACTCTCAATAATCATTTTGCTCTTAAGGTTTAGGTTGCGTTAGCTCTACAGTTTGTCTCAGCTAATGTGCAATTAGTAGGGTGTGGACATGTTGTTTCACAATATGTGTTATTGTTTATGTGTTAAATTTGAAACGTATTGTGTTGTTGTATTTTAAATTCGCAAAAGTAGATCAGTAATACAATTCAGGAATTCAATTAGTTAGCTGAAAGTTAATTAAATCAGTATGCTGAATACTTTTAAACTCAGGGGGGGAAAAGAACGTTGTAAGTGAAACATTAACCAGGAATCCAGTGCAAATAAATACACAGCGTGACTCTGTCTATGCTGGGATTGGGTAATCCACAAGCATGATGAATTATGATGAGCAGCTGAATGGGAAAATTACTAATAAGAAATATGATAAACCTCTAAGACATATGTTTTATTAAACTGGTAATCTATTTTGCCCTGGTTCCCAGTATATTATGCTATAAACCTTGGTCAAATAGTGGCACAAAGCCAATGAAGTCATAGTGCCATTAAAAATTTTTTTTAAAAATATTTACTTACTTATTTAAAAAATTTTTTTCTTAATGTTTATTTATTTTTGAGAGACAGAGAGACAGAGACAGAGCATGAGCAAGACAGGGGCAGAGAGAGAGGGAGACAAAGAATCCGAAGCAGGGCTCGAACCCACGAGCTATGAGATCATGACCTGAGCTGAAGTCGGCCGCTCAACCAACTGAGCCACCCAGGTGCCCTGTAGAGCCATTGTTAAGAAAACCTCAGTGGCCAATCTGATAATCAAAACAAATTTTTCTGGAAGAAGAGCTCACAGAATAGTGCTTCCTAATGACATTGATAACATTTACCCCTAAACATAAGGAGAAGCGGTCAAAACTATAAAGGCATCCTTTAAGGTTGTATTTTTTAAAGCCAAAACAGTCACATTCTGGCTAAGAAGCTTTTACAGTCAGTCATAATGTTAATAATGATAAATTTGCTTGGTAAGAAAGCTAAATAAGCTTTTGGCAAAGTTCCTTTATCAAAAGATATCATTGGGGGAAAAAGATACTGTTGGACATTGCAAAATATCGATGGTATAGAAAGTGGATGAGCACGTTGTGTGGAGTTGTCGAGGGCTGCTGGAGAAAGTCATCCAACCATGCTAGGACCTGGAAATCTTTCTCATTATTTCCCCCTCATTTTCAGTGATCTGATGAATTAGTTGTCTATTTCTGCATAACAAATTACCCCCCAAACTTAGAAAATTAACACAACAGGGGCGCCTGGGTGGTTCAGTCGGTTAAGCGGCCGACTTCGGCCCAGGTCACGATCTCGCGGTCCGTGAGTTCGAGCCCCGCGTCGGGCTCTGTGCTGACAGCTCAGAACCTGGAGCCTGTTTCAGATTCTGTGTCTCCCTTTCTCTGACCCTCCCCTGTTCATGCTCTGTCTCTCTCTGTCTCAAAAATAAATAAACGTTAAAAAAAAATTAAAAAAAAAAAAGAAAATTACAACAAAGATCTCACAATTTCTATGGGTCAGAAATTTGGGGCCATCACGGTTGGGTGGTTTGGACTCAAAGTCTCTCATGAAGTTATAGTCAAACCGTCCAGAGGGACTGCAGTCTTATCTGAAGGCTTAACTGAAGAACGTTCTGCTTCCAAGCTCCACTCCTGTGGCTGTTGGTAGGTCTCAATTGTTCTTGGGTTATTGGATTGAAGCCCCAGTTCCTAGCTGGCTGTTGACTCGAGATCTCCCTCAGCTTCTTGCCATGGGGACCTCTCTTTAGGGCAGCTTGCAACATGGCAGCTGGCTTCCATCAGAGCGAATGATCTAAGAGAGAAAGAACCAGCTCAAGACCAGGATCACCAACGCATCCTGATTTTGCATTGAAATTCCTGCATCTTTGGTCCCAGGTAAAGCAGGATGGTTGGTTGTTCTATCACGACAAAAGTCATAGTGTTTTTTGTAGCCTAATCTCTGAAGTGACATAGCATCATTTCTTCCCTATTCAGTGAGTCCAGTACAGACCCAAAGGAAGGTGAATTAAGTTCTACTTTTGAAGGGAAGAGTATCAAAGAATTTGTGGGCATATTTTTTAAACCATCACATCTGGAGTCCAGTTTCATGCAGAAAAGAAAGTATTACAGAGAAACTCGACTTCCTAACATACTCCCTATCCAACTTCTCTGCTTCCGTAAACACCCCTTCCTCCTCTTTTCTCTGTCAGTGAAAGAGGCATCCCTCCTCCTGTCTAAAGCTAATCTTTCCACCGGCCAGAGTTTATCTCTTCCACCTCCTCAAAACTTTTCCCCCTTAATCACTCCTTCTCTCCCTCAATTTCTTCCCCTTAACTTTCTATTTTCCTAGTATATGATCATGTTCACATAAATCTTAAAAGACTTTTAGGCCGAATGCTTTATGGAGGTATAACTTACCTATAGTAAAACGTGAAATAATATGCATACAGCTTAATGAATTTCAAAGGATACACATATCCTTTCATCATCTATATTCTTCTTCAATTCACTGAAACCTGGTTTCTGCCCCCATCCTGTGACTGAACGCCATAAAATAACCTTTTAAGATGCCTTTCTTAAAAGGCACTTTCTTAAAAGAAACTTAAAAGAAAGGGTCCCCCTTTCAGTTTGCCTCCTGCCCCTCTGGCTTGTTGTTCTCAGTCTCCTTCATGGACTCTTTTTTTTTTTTTTTAATTTATATATGAAATTTATTGTCAAATTGGTTTCCATACAACACCCAGTGTTCATCCCAAAAGGTGCCCTCCTCAATACCCATCACCCACCCTCTCCTCCCTCCCACCCCCCATCAACCCTCAGTTTGCTCTCAGTTCTCAACAGTCTCTTATGCTTTGGCTCTCTCCCACTCTAACCTCTTTTTTTTTTTCCTTCCCCTCCCCCATGGGTTCCTGTTAAGTTTCTCAGGATCCACATAAGAGTGAAACCATATGGTATCTGTCTTTCTCTGTATGGCTTATTTCACTTAGCATCACACTCTCCAGTTCCATCCACGTTGCTACAAAAGGCCATATTTCATTTTTTCTAATTGCCACGTAGTATTCCATTGTGTATATAAACCACAATTTCTTTATCCATTCATCAGTTGATGGACATTTAGGCTCTTTCCATAATTTGGCTATTGTTGAGAGTGCTGCTATGAACATTGGGGTACAAGTGCCCCTATGCATCAGTACTCCTGTGTCCCTTGGATAAATTCCTAGCAGTGCTATTGCTGGGTCATAGGGTAGGTCTATTTTTAATTTTCTGAGGAACCTCCACACTGTTTTCCAGAGCGGCTGCACCAATTTGCATTCCCACCAACAGTGCAAGAGGGTTCCCGTTTCTCCACATCCTCTCCAGCATCTATAGTCTCCTGATTTGTTCATTTTGGCCACTCTGACTGGCGTGAGGTGATACCTGAGTGTGGTTTTGATTTGTATTTCCTTGATAAGGAGTGACGCTGAACATCTTTTCATGTGCCTGTTGGCCATCCGGATGTCTTCTTTAGAGAAGTGTCTATTCATGTTTTCTGCCCATTTCTTCACTGGGTTGTTTGCTTTTCGGGTGTGGAGTTTGGTGAGCTCTTTATAGATTTTGGATACTAGCCCTTTGTCCGATATGTCATTTGCAAATATCTTTTCCCATTCCGTTGGTTGCCTTTTAGTTTTGTTGGTTGTTTCCTTTGCTGTGCAGAAGCTTTTTATCTTCATAAGGTCCCAGTAATTCACTTTTGCTTTTAATTCCCTTGCCTTTGGGGATGTGTCGAGTAAGAGATTGCTACGGCTGAGGTCAGAGAGGTCTTTTCCTGCTTTCTCCTCTAAGGTTTTGATGGTTTCCTGTCTCACATTCAGGTCCTTTATCCATTTTGAGTTTATTTTTGTGAATGGTGTGAGAAAGTGGTCTAGTTTCAACCTTCTGCATGTTGCTGTCCAGTTCTCCCAGCACCATTTGTTAAAGACACTGTCTTTTTTCCATTGGATGTTCTTTCCTGCTTTGTCAAAGATTAGTTGGCCATACGTTTGTGGGTCTAGTTCTGGGGTTTCTATTCTATTCCATTGGTCTATGCGTCTGTTTTTGTGCCACTTCATGGACTCTTTAGCTTACTCCTTCGACGGTGAAATCCTGCACCACTTCTCAGCCTAAGACGCCTCTGGGTGATTTTATCTGTTCTCATGACTCCAATTACCTTCTCTATGCATTCACTTCTCCAATATCCATAGCTCTGATCTCCTCCTGGATGTCAACTTTTTATGTCAACTGCTTCTGGACATCTGCGCTTGGGTGTCCAACATACACTTCAAACCCACTGTGTACCAAATGTCACATCTTCCCATCCTCACTACTCTCCCACAAAAGACCTGTTCTTGGGGCACCTGGGTGGCTCAGGCGGTTAAGCATCCGGCTTTGGCTCAGGTCATGATCTCTCAGTTTATAAGTTCGAGCCCCACGTTGGGCTCTGTGCTGACAGCTCAGAGGCTGAAGCGTGCTGCAGATTCTGTCTCTCTCTCTCTCTCTCTCTGCCCCTCCCTAGCTCGTGCTCTCTGTCTCTCTCTCTCTCTCAAAAATAAATAAACATTAAAAAAAAAAAAAGACCTGTTCTTGGGCACCACCCAATCACAAAAGTAAGAAATCTAATTGTCATCCTTGATTCTTCCTTCTCACTCACTTGCCAAATCCAGTTAGTCACCAATCTTGTTATTCTACTTTCTGAATATCTCTCTTATTCATCCACTTTCTCCAACTCCACTGTCACTGCCTTGGTTCATTCTACTTGTCCTGACGGTTGCGATGAACCCCTAACTAGTCTTTCAGCCTGAAGTCTTGCCCCCCTGTCTTGCCTCACTCCAATCTCTTCTCCACACTGCAGCCAGGGTCCTTTATTCAAACCATAAGTTTGATGATGTTACTTCCTCACATAAAACCTTTCAGTAGATCTTCCTGACTTTCAGGATATGGTCAAATTCCTTAGCATGCTACAAAGGGCACTTTGTGTTCTGGTCCCTGCCTACCTTTCCCTCTGGTCTCACTCTCCTCACAATTGAGAGTATGTACTTCCCCGAATGCTGCATACTCTTGCTTTTGTGTCCCCGGCTTCCTCCGCCTGAAAAGTCTTCTATCTCACCCGACACTTTTTATTCCTCCTCGCCTTTCAAGTTGAGCTCGTGCATCATGTCCTCCCGGAAGCCTTCATGGCACTTCTACCTGCATACTCACCATCTAATTATGTACCTGTCGCTCTCACCAGACTATGAGTTTCCTGGGGGCAAGGGCCTTCTAACCTATCTTTTTACCCCCAGAATATTACGTGAAATAAACACACAAAAGAATTGTCAAATGATGAATGGAGATGTTAAGGCCCGGGAGGCTCAGCTCACCCAGAGACAGGTGGATCAAGCCAGACTCTAAGGATAAGATCACCTTCCCTCAGATAGATGGGGATGTTGGCTCACAACGTGTGCTCAAGGCTGAAAGAGGGTTTATCAAAGTGAAAGCAGAAGACATAGTCCTAGTCCTTGAAGAACTTTCAGTATCATTTGCAGCAAGAAAAAAAAAAAGGTAAAAATAAAAGGTATCTTTAAGAAAGGAAACAAGGGGCCCCTGGGTGGCTCAGTCCGTTAAGCGTTTGACTTTGGCTCAGGTCATGATCTCACGGGTCGTGGGTCCGAGCCCCATGTCGGGCTCTGTGCTGACAGCTCAGAGCCTGGAGCCTGCTTAGGATTCTGTGTCTTTCTGCCTGTCTTTTTGCCCCTTCCCTGCTTGTGTGCATGCTCTCTCTCTCTCTCTCTCTCTCTCTCAAAAATAAATAAAGATTTTATTAATTAATTAATTAATTTATTTATTTATTAAAAAAATTTTTTTTCAACATTTATTTATTTTTGGGACAGAGAGAGACAGAGCATGAACGGGCGAGGGGCAGAGAGAGAGGGAGACACAGAATCGGAAACAGGCTCCAGGCTCTGAGCCATCAGCCCAGAGCCCGACGCGGGGCTCGAACTCACGGACCGCGAGATCGTGACCTAGCTGAAGTCGGACGCTTAACCGACTGCGCCACCCAGGCGCCCCTAAATAAAGATTTTTAAAAAAAGAAAGGAAACAAAAAGTTAAGGCATAATGGTCAGCCTATACATTCTATAGAAAGTCAGAGAGGAGAAAGGATCTTTCAGACACTGCTTTGGTCAAAGGAGACTTTCAACTGGGCCACAGTTGGGCCAGCATCACACGTGGAAGGGGAAACATAATGTCCAGCACAAACCAGAAATGGGGTTAGGTGTGGGGTGCTTTCTTCCTGGGAGCTACGGTCTTGAGTCTGTTGCTCAGACAGACTGAGCAACAAGTAATTGGGATGAAAAGAATCCGGTAAGGAGAAACAGGACCTAGACAGAATAATATAAACTGGGTGGGTATGGAAACGCTTCATGAAATTTCCCTGCAGTGTTACAGTGGAAACAGTGTGTCTTATGAAAATGATTCAGATATTTAGGACACATGATTCCAGAGGAGATGAAGACATAAAGCCTAAGCCATTAAATTTTCCAAATGAGGGACTCTGACATGCTATGTTCGCTCCTCACTGGGCTGCACATCTTCTCAACATAAAAGTCTTTTAGACCCCATCAATCACAAGGGCATGGCCGGTATTTTCTTTCATATATAGCCTGCCGGCCTGCCTGAAGGAAACATCTTCTTATAGAAGTTGAGTTAGACCCACTTGGCTTTAAATCACAGATCAACCACTCACTAGCTGTGTGATTTGGGCCAATGAGTTAAGTCTTTTTTTTTTTTTAAGTTTATTTGTATTTATTTATTTAAGTAATCTCTGTACCAAAAGTGGGGCTTAAACTCACAACCCTGAGATCAAGAGTCTCATGGTCTTCCATCTGAGCCAGCTATGTGCCCCAAGTTAACTCTCTCTCTTTTTTTAATGTGTATTTATTTTTGAGAGAGAGAGAGAGAGAGAGAGAGAGAGAGAGAGAGAGAGAGAGAGACAGCATGAACGGGGGAGGGGCAGAGAGAGCAGGAGACACAGAATTCGAAGCAGGCTCCAGGCTCCGAGCTGTCAGCACAGAGCCCGACGTGGGGCTCCGACCCACAAACCGTGAGATCGTGACCTGAGCCAAGGTCGGACGCTCAACTGATTGAGCTCCCCCCCCACCTGCCCCGAGGCCACCACCCAAAATAACCATGATCTTACCAGTTTCTCCTCGACCTTCCCAATGAAGGAAATGGTGGGTGGAAGGAGAAGGTTCCTGTATAGCCCTGTCAGGAAAGGAAGTGGTCCAGGAGTATCTAGACAAACCAGTGCACAGGCCACACTTTTCGGTGTGGCCTGGCTCTTCCCTGGTGCCACCTCCTGAAAGGATCTCTCTGGGTTTGCTGGAAGGACACACCCAGTCAGCCTCTTCTAGGTCAAGTCAGGGGCTAAAGAGAGGAGACTTTCTGCTTGGTGGCTCTGGACATCAGAAAGCCTGGTTTTAAAAGATGCAGTGGTTCTGTGCAACATGGGCTGTTGGGAAGAAATCTCATTCCCCCAATTAAAGGTGCCTTCTATGCAGAGAGATTACTAGAGTCAGTCACATCTCCCTGGGAGGCTTTTGGAGAGCTCTCTTTAAAAAGTCCTGGACAGCTGCTGGGGCAGCTGGGAGAAGGAAATGCCAGCTTTCTGAGTTGGTAGGCGTGTATATGCCGTGGGGGCGGATGTGGGGGGACACCAGTTTCCTGTTTGGCCATTGTGCCCTGGCTAAACGAGGAAAGGGAGCTTGCTGTTTGTTCTATTGGTTCTAAGATAGGAGAGCGTGTGTTGTGACTGTGGAGGTCCTGCGGGTGAAGATTTGAGAGTGTGGGGACGACCTGAGCCCCTCTCGTCTAAGGAGGGCTCACACCTCCTCTGTCGCTGATGAGCTGCCTTTTGAGCTTCTGCAGTTTTACAGTTAATCATGGGGAAACCAGAGGGACTCCATGTTTAGAAAGGCTCTCCCTCTGCTGTTTTTCTGCTAGCCCCTATTTATTCATGTTCTATATCTCACCTTGCGTCCGAATCAACCAAAGAAGCTGTGTTCCCACTCGGAGAGGGAAGCAAGAAAGTTAATCATTTTCTGAGTTTTGTCCTAGGCCCCCAAACGCCTGATAACATCTAAAAACCTGGATCCCAAACACGTTCCAGGACATTAGCTTCGAACAAACCTCAGCCCATGGTGGCATCCACACCCCCTACCTCCAGTTATTTATGAAATAACACCTATTGTCCACCTGCACTTGGCTTCGAGCGGTCCCTTCCCTGGATTCCTGAAGGAACATGTGCCCCGGACCCCTTTCCAATCTAAACCCCTAAACCCAAGCAAGAGGAAGAGACTCCCTCTCCGTTCCTTCCTGCCTCTCCCAGACCTTCGTCTGCTATACTCTGTCATTTACGCTATTCAGTAAACTCTGCTCTTACTTCCTCCCGGCCTGTGTTTGTTTTCTATCCTGCACGAAGCCAGAGACCCTCTTGGCTGGTCCTGCGGGACCCACTCTGCGTCCTTCGATCCGGCCTGCCTACATCCTCTTGATGTTTTAAAGGATCCTATGGGAATCTGTTGAGGCAGTGATTCACCACTGGAAATGTGGTTTGTGTAAATCTGGATTTGGATATAATGTTTTCTTAATGCAACCACATTCAAAAATATGATCATTAGCAATCATTTATATATGCACTCAAGTCATAAAAAAAAAAACAAAAAACATTTACCTAAAGGCTGCTATGTAACCTGTCTTCAAGGGGCTTCTGCTGAAACTCTGCCTGATGCGGCCACTGCTTCCCTCACCGGTTTGATCTGACGTTCCTTGCTAATCCCTCACCCTATAATCCAGGCATGTTCAAATACGATGGGAGGGGGGGGTTGGTTAATGAGGTAAACTCTGGAGCCACACTATACCCCTTCCAAACTGTGTGACTCTAGACAAGTCACGTTAGAGTCACTTTACGTCTCTGTGCCTCAGTTTCTTCACCTGTAAACAGGGATGGTGGTATCTAGTGTTTTATTATGATGATGATGATGATGATGATGATGATGATGATGATGATTATGATTATTATGGAGATAGAGTAAGCTTAGAATGTAAACCACAAAAATAGGTCCTGACACTTAGTAAATACTATTGTCATTATCAGAATGTCCGTCCATTTGGAGGCCTGACTATGCTTCTTCTTCTTCCAGACCCTGTTTAAGTGTCATCTGTTGTGGGAAGCTTAGCCAGACCTCCCCGGGGCAGAGCTAACACCCGTTCATTGTTCCACGCCTGTATTTTATATGCATTTTTATATGACTTCTACGACACAGAACTTCAACCGTGATCAGTTTTCTGAATCAAGAAGAAGTCTTCATAGCCTGACATAATCTGAAAAGAGAGTAATCGCTGTACGAGAGACTCTTGCTTTTATAAAGAACAGCTCACCAGAAAACAGACTTTTCACTGTGTGGAGGATAAATGGGTGGTCACCAGAGGGGAGGGGGGTGGCAGTGGTGGGGGAAATAGTTAAGGAGATTAAGAGTACGTGTATCGTGTGGCTCAGTTAGGTATCCAACTCTTGATTTCTGTTCAGGTCATGATCTCATGGTTTGTGAGATCGAGTCCTGTGTCGGGCTCTGCACTGTCAGCACAGAGCCTGCTTAAGATTCTCTTTCTCTCTCTCTCTCTGCTCCTCCCCCCTCCTTCTCTCTCTCTCTCAAAATAAATAAATAAACATTAAAAAAAAGAGGGGTGCTTAGATGGCTCAGTTGGTTAAGCGTTCAACCCTGGGTTTTGGCTCAGATTGTAATCTCACAGTTCGTGAGTTCAAGCCTCGCATTGGGCTCCACAGTGTCCATGTGGAGTCTGCTTGTGATTCTCTCTCTCCCTCTCTCTGCCCTTACCCTGTTCGCTCTCTCTCTAAGTAAATAAATAAACTTAAAAGAAAAAAAAGAGTACACGTATCATGATGAGCACTGAGTGATGGATGAAAGTATTGAATCACTCCATTGCACACCTGAAATTAATATCACACTGTATGTTAACTATACTGGAATTGAAAAAACAAAGAGTAAAAAAAAAAAAGAAGAAAGAAAGAACAGCTCATTAACCCATTTGAGTGTGTAACCAGTGAACTTGAACTGAACTGGTGAAGGAATATTTTCAGGGAGGAGTACTTCCTGTCTTGGGCCGGCCTATTCCCAATTTGTCAACATCCTGCCTCGTAGCTCCCACCATTAACCGCACAGCCCTGAGGAGTAATGCCTGATGCCAGTGTCCCCTCTCACCCCAGAGGCCCCAGCCACAGGGAACCGCTTTGGGTTCCACAAAAGGCCTCTGGGCCTTCCCTACAGCTGCTCTTTCAGTCCCGAGCATTTTTCAGCCCTCCCTTCTCCCTGTTGCTTACCTGTTGTTCCTTCAATCTTCCTTCCTTCCTCCACCCCTGAAGCCTTCCCTTATCTCCGGAGATGGAGTCCATTATTCTCCCAGGCGGCCACTCAGCTCCTCATACTTCCCCTATCACAATGCTCACTACGTCAAAAAAAAATTTTTTTTTTTAATGTTTCTTTATTTTTGAGACACAGAAAGACAGAGCACGAGTGGGGGAGGGGCAGAGAGAAAGGGAGACACAGAATCCGAAGCAGGCTCCAGGCTCCGAGCCATCAGCCCAGAGCCCGACACGGGGCTCGAACTCACAGACTACGAGATCGTGACCTGAGCCGAAGTTGGATGCTAAACCGACTGAGCCACCCAGGAGCCCCAACACTTAGTACATTTTACTGTAATGTTTTCTCTGGGTTTTCTGCTAAACTGTCTCTCTCACAAGCCAGGGACTATGCCTGGAAGACTAACCCCAGGCACAGTCCCTGACCTATAGTTGATGTGTACTAACTGTTAAGAACGAATGTGAACTAGTGAATGAACGGAAGGAATGAATGCTTGGTAGCAGGTATCCACCTGCATGACATTTCCTGTCTTTTTATCTTTCTAAGGAGTTCACTGCACCATGGGGCTTAAAAAAAAAGAAGTCATCTCTCAAGGATAGGATGGAAATGGATTAGGAGAGCCATAATGGGAACATTTAAAATTTCAAACTAGAGGGGCGCCTGGGTGGCGGTTAAGCGCCTGACTTCAGCTCAGGTCACCATCTCATGGTTCGTGAGCTTGAGCCCCGTGTCCAGCTTTGTGCTGACAGCTCAGAGCCTGGAGCCTGCTTCGGATTCTGTGACTCCCTCCTTCTCTGTCTCTCCCCTGCTCATGCATGCTCTCTCTCAAAAATAAACATTAAAAAAAATTTTCAAACTAGAGACTCTCAGGATCTAAGTTTTCTCCCACTTCCTTAAAAACCCAGCCCTGGGGCACCTGGGTGGCGCAGTCGGTCGAGCGTCCGACTTCAGCCAGGTCACGATCTCGCGGTCCGTGAGTTCGAGCCCCGCGTCGGGCTCTGGGCTGATGGCTCGGAGCCTGGAGCCTGTTTCCGATTCTGTGTCTCCCTCTCTCTCTGCCCCTCGCCCGTTCATGCTCTGTCTCTCTCTGTCCCAAGAAATAAATAAACGTTGAAAAAAAAATTAAAAAAAAAAAAAAAAAAAAAAAACCCAGCCCTGGGGTGCCTGGGTGGCTCAGTCGGTTACGCGGCTAAACATCTAACTTCAGCTCTGGTCACAGCCTTATGGTTCGTGAGTTTAAGCCCTACATCTAGCTCCTTGCCGATGGTGCAGAGCCTACTTGGGATTCTCGCTCTCTCCCTCTCGCTCTCTGCCCCTCCCCAACTTATGCATGTTCTCTATCTCTCAAATTATATAGACTTAGAAAAAACCCAGCCCTTCCCAAATTCAACATGTTTTAAAAGAAAGAAAGGTAAAATTAAAAAAAAACAAACCACGATATAGGCAAAATATGTCAATGCCAGAATGTTAAGTACGGTTTTCTCTAACCCTGTGTTTATTGACACAAAGGCCAGTAGCCACATGGGTCACTGAGCACTCAAAGGGGGGCTAGTTTGGATTGAGATGTACTAGTACAAGGCACATTCTGGATCTTGAGGAGTTAGCATGACAAAAGGAATTTAAACTATTGGTCATATTGATTACAAGTTGAAATAATAGTGATTCTGATATATTAAGTTAAAGAAAATATATTAAATTTGATTTCACTTGTTTCTTTTCACTGGTTTTAATAGGGCTTCTAGATGACTTAAAATTGCATTTGTGGGGGTGCCTGGGTAGCTCAGTAGGTTAAGCGTCCGACTTGGGCTCAGGTCATGATCTCACAGTCTGTGGGTTCGAGCCTCGTGTCGGGCTCTGTGCTGATAGCTCAGAGCCTGGAGCCTGCTTCAGCCTGGAGCTTGTTTCCCTCTTTCTCTACCCTCTCCCACTCATGCTCTGTCTCTGTCTCAAAAATAAACATGAAAAAAACCTTTTTCGTTAAATTGCATTTGTGGGCATAGAGAGGTTAGTTTGCAAGCGGGGTCGGGCGGCTACCTCCTTTCTGCTCAGAGCTGTTTTTTTCAGTGCTTTCCTGGTTTGCTAGATGCCTTTGAACCCTGGTGTTTTCTCCACTGCCTTTGGTGTGACCTCTGGGGCTAGCACTGTGGTGAGGCAGCAGGGTCTGCTCCCTGTGTCCTGACCTTGGGTCCTGTTTGCCCAGATACTTACCACAGCTCTCAGATTCTGTCTCTGGCCCTGACTTTCGACCTGAACATAACTCTACACACTTCCCTCTGGGCTCTGGTTTGTTTTGGTTTTCTCCGTGTTCCCCGCGTGTGGAAGTTTGGCAAAAAGAAACGAGGTCTGTCCTATAGGCGGTTACTTTGAAATCACCTATCAGAAAATATTGATAGATGAAAAAGACACCACAAAATGCCTCAAGTCAGTAACTGTAATAAACAGCCTGTCAACATATGCAAACTGTTTCCCCCTCCGTTCTCCCGAATTAAGGGAGGATCGCTTCTTCCACGAAGCAACCACCTGGGTAGAGGGTTGGGTGAATCAGTTGGTCACACAACTGTCCTGGGTCTTCAACTGTAACTTTCTTGGCCACAGCCAACGAATTCTCTCGCTACAGAAAGGTCGGCTCAGTTCTCTGGCTCAAGTTTTCCTCTATGTATAAAGCGAGGCTTTTTCAATCGTGCCAACTTTAAAAGTCCATATGCTTCTATGCTTCTCCATGTGAGTGGGAAGGAGAAGAATTCTAAATAAACACAAAACTCAAGCACACACATCTCTTCCAAGTCTTTTCCTTTCCTCGGCGCTGGCAGAAATAACTCCTCCTCTTCAGGAGTCTCAGCTTTTCTTCCTGTCTGTGGTGTAGGGTCAGTAAGCGTTGGCACTTTGGAGTCATATGACCTGGGTTTAAATCCTGGCTCTGTCACACGCTAGCAGTGTGATTTGGGGTGAATAACTTCGAGACTCTGTTTCTCCCCGACCCAAGGGGAGCCTTTAACTTCTCTGAACCTCTGTATGGGGGGGGGGGGGGCAACGTGGTCTTATGGAAAACACCTGGCCCAGAGGAGCTGTTTATTACCATATTATGCTTGATCATACCTCTGGGACCTGGGACCTTGTTTCTCCCTCTCCTGCCAGCACCTACAATAGCTGCCTTAAAAAATTACATATATGTATATGTGTATAAAATATGTATATATATATATGTATATAACATGTGTACCTTTCCTGACTTTTAGAAAGAAAAATATGCCTCATTTGACTCTTTCTCTGGTTAATGTCTTACTTTCCCCTTCATTTCAGCGCCAGTTCTTGGATCGCAGGTAGTTTACTGCCTTGCTCTTGTTTCTTTTCTTCTCTGTCATGTGTCATGTGCTCTGACGCTATAGTGGCCCTCAAGACACTGCTTGAGCAGCGACCGGTCGGTTGGCAAATCCAGCGGTTGCCTGTCGGTCCCGTTCTTCCCGACTTCACTCAGCACCTGCCACCCCTTCTTTCTTTCTTTCTAATATTTTTTTTAATGTTTGTTTTTGAGAGACAGAGCATGAACGAGGGAGGGGCAGAAAGAGAAAGGGGGACGCAGAATCCAAAGCAGGCTCCAAGCTCTGAGCTGTCAGCGCTGAGCCTGATGTGGGGCTTGAACTCATGAGCTGTGAGATGGTGACCTGAGCCCAAGTCGGACGCTTAACCGACCGAGCCACCCAGGCGCCCCTCGCCGCCCCTTCTTTAGATGCATTTCTTGCCCCGGAAGCTCTGATGACCTCCCGAAGTTTCCCAACCAGGCAGATCAGAATCCCTGTAAAGTCATGAGCCCTGAATGATCTCTGGCAATCTTGTCACCTGCTCTGCTCACTGCCTGTCCCCTCTTTAAAATAAAGTCACAACTTGTCCTCTGTCCTCAGACCTCCTGCCAGCCCCTTCCCCCCCCCCCTCCACCACAGGTGGTATGGTGACACTCCTCCTCCCTGGCCAGCCTGCACCTGCAGCCACACCGCAGTAAACTCCTCCCTTCCAGCGCATGAGCGGAAGTGGCTTCCCAGCTAAAGCCAGACCCTCCACCTCTGCCCTGAAACCTTCCTCTCTGCCACCTGGGCACCCTTAGGGGAAAGAACAGATCATCAGTGATTTGGCTTCAGCCTCTCCCACTCCACTATTTCCTCCCGGCAGCATTTAGGATCTCGCCCATCTTAACAAAAAAAAAAAAAAAAAAAAAAAAAAAAAAAAAAAAAAAAAATTCTTCCTTGCCCTCACTTCCCCCTCTAGTTACTGCTTTCTCTTCCTTCCTCCATTTTGGCCAAAGATCTTGAATTCGAGCCCATGCTCTGTGCTTCCTCCTTTTGCTCTCCGCTCCGGTTTCTGCCTTAAGGCTCTGCCGAGGGCTCCCTCCATGCCTTGAATTCTAAGTGTTTTATTGGGATGTAGGATTCTCTTAATGATGAGGGTGAAGATAGTACCATCTCTGTGAAACACCTGCAGGGTGCAGGTGGATTTAGCAAATTAGCCAAGGTCACCCGGCAGGGGTTTGAAACCAGCCAGCGGGGCTCAGAGTCTGTGCTGCTGACCCCCATGCCACGCTACTCCATGCCTCAAACTGGATGGTGCGTGTGCCCAGCACACTACGGTGCCTCACATATAGTAGGAGACGGACCACCATGTTTGAATGAATGGACACATACTGTCGCCATGGTTCAGGTTCTTAATCTCTCGGTCTGAGAATAACCAACTAATCATCGGGCGCCTGGGTGGCTCCATCAGTGAAGCATCCGACTTCAGCTCAGGTCATGGTATCACAGTTCGTGAGTTCCAGTCCCGCTTCGGGCTCGGTGCTATCCTCGTGGAACCCGCTTCAGATTCTCTCTCCCCACTCCCTGGCCCCTCCCCCCTCAAAAATAAATAAACGTTAAAAAAAAAATCACCCACTGATCAAAGGTTCTTATAAAGTGCAGGGGCCAGGGGCACCTGGCTGGCTCAGTTGGTGAAGCGTGCGACTTTTGATCTTGGGGTTGTGAGTTCAAGCCCCACATTGGATGTGGAGATTACTTAAAAATAAAATCTTATTTAAAAAAAATTTTTTTTTAACATTTATTTATTTTTGAGACAGAGAGAGACAGAGCATGAACGGGGGAGGGTCACAGAGGGAGGGAGACACAGAATCCGAAACAGGCTCCAGGCTCTGAGCTGTCAGCACAGAGCCCGACGCGGGGCTCCAACCCATGGGCCGTGAGATCATGACCTGAGCCGAAGTCGGATGCTTAACCGACCGAGCCACCCAGGCGCCCCTCTTATTTTTTTTTTAAAGGGCAGGGGCTGAGGTCTATGTCTATTTTTCTGAAAGAAGGTGTAGTTTTCGTGAATTTTTCATAGGAGTCTTTGTCCCCCCCCCCCCCGCCAAAAAAAAGTTCATAACTTCTTGATTCATTCATTTCTCTGTCTTTGGTTTTATTTTCCCCAAACTCCTCCCTTATGTCTGGTGCACTGCCGTTAGATGACTCAATTGTCAATGTTTTAATTCTGCTGCTGATAAAAACATAAGAACAAATAACTTCCCTGCACCTGAAGAAGCCTTGAGTGCTTCCTCAGCTGGCTGCCTCCAAGGTAAGAATCAAACACTTCGGCCCAATGGCTGAGACTTTAAGTAATCAAACCCCAGGACACTGTACCAGTACCTTCCTTCCATTTTTCTCCGACTTGAATCATCTGTCCAGTCAAGCTGAAGTCTTGTACCTTTAAAACTTCTGTTCGAACACACCTTTCGGCAGCTCCTCCGACAAGGATGTGTTACGTTCCTGAGCTAAGCCAGGACTTTGCCTGGGGCTGAGGATACAGGGATGACTACAACAGAGTCCTTACTTGTGGGAAACTGTCTAGTTTGGGAGACATATGTGAAAACAAAGTCCCCAAAATAAGGGATGACACATTTGTGGGAGTTGTTCCCACTTAGAGGTGGGGTGGAGCCAATACAAAGCAGACTTTCTCTAAGCTCAACGTGTCTGTATTCTTTACATGTTTCTTTTCCAACAAGCATGCCTTAATTTTGTAACCAGGAAAAAGGTCTTATCAGGTAAAGACTAGGATTAATTCAATTAGGAGCACCTGAGTGCCAAGGGGGGGGACTGTGTCCAAGAATTAGTAAAATTAGGGGCACCTGGCTGGTTCAGCCTGTGGCAAGTGTGGCTCTTGATCTCAGGATTGTGAGTTCGAGTCCCACGTTGGGGGTAGAGATTAAGTCAGCAGATAAAAACAAACAAAACAAAAAAAGAATTAGTAAAATTAAGGAGGAAGGGACAATCAACCAGTAGAAAAGTGGGCACAATAGGCATTTCCCGGAAGATGAAACATTTATGGTCAATAAATATATGAAGACAGGTTCAATCTCATGAATCGTCAAGAAGTAAAAATTGAGACCGCAATGCGATTCCATTTGATATCCACTTGGGTGGTGAAGATTAAGAAATCTGACAATCCCAAGTGTTGGCGAGGATGTGGGGGAACAATGGGCTCCCATAGATGACGCTGAAACTGTGAATCGGTAAAAAGCACTTTGGTAAACAGTTTGGAATTGAAACTGCAGAGTTGAAAGTTGACTTTAGCCTTTGACCCAGCATTTCTACTTTACATAAATACACAAGAGAAGTTCCTGCACTTGTGCACCCGTGGGTTTTACACACATCTTCTTGGCAGCACTTTTGCGAAAGCAAAAACCTGCAACAACGCGAACGTCCATGATCAGAGCATCGGTTGTATTAGCTTGAGTTCCTCAAAAGCAAAGATGGGGTCGAGGACTCGGGTGCAGGTTGTTTATCTGGGAAGTGATCTCGGGCCTCGGGAGGGAAGGAGAGAAGGGTGAGGCAGAGCAGGAAGGGAGGCTGACACGGGGCATGAGATTCCACGGACGCCTCTGAGAGGTGTACAGAATGCCTCCCAGGATTGTTCATCCGAAGGATGGGAGCCTGGGGCATTTATCTCTTGGCTCACATCCCCCTTTGGTCAAGGGTTAGCTCTCCTCACTTTCAGGCTGTGCCTGCCGGGCTGCCGAGAAGGCTCTTGTGGCACAGAAGGGCCTGAAGCAGAAACTAGAGACACCCAAGGCCTAACGCTCGCATCGGGAATTGTCAGTGTTGGGAGCTCACGAAACTGGCCACCACGTTTGCCTAAGACCTGAGACGGGCCAAGGGGAAGAACACAGGGTGCCAAGAGCCTCTGCATCGAGAGGCAAAGTCATACTAGTATATTCACACTCCAGAACAATCTACAGCGACCACAATGCAAATAAACTCGGTTACATGCAGCAGGCCCAGATAAATCTTAAGAAAATAACACGGAAAGTAAAAAGAAGTCCCAGGATATTATGTAGGGAGCAATGCTCTTTAATGAAGAAACCAACTAGGGGCACCAGGGTGGCTCAGGTCATTATCTCAGGGTTTGTGGGTTCAAGCACCGCATGGGGCTCTGTGCTGACAGCTTGGAGCCTGGGGCCTGCTTCGGATTCTGTGTCTCCCCCTCTCTCTGCCCCTCCCCCGCTTGTGCTCTGTCTCTGTCTCTCTCTCTCAAAATAAATAAACATTTTTAAAAATTAAAAAAAGTAAAGAAAATAACTAAAATACATGTTTTGGGAATATGCATGCAGGTTTGCATACACAAAAATATATACTTAAGTGTTTATGTAAATATATAGACATAAATTTCTAGAAATTAAACTTGTTCTGTGTACTTGAATTCTAAGGGGGAAAAAAACTGCAAAGGATTATTAAAAGAACACATCAGGAAATCCGGAAAGTTAATGAGAAAAGGACAAAAAAAAAAAAAAGAAAATGGGCAGAAAGATACGAACAGATATCTCACAAGAGGAAATATATATAGCTGTAAAGTATATATAAACACATTCAATCTCAACTTTAAAAAATGTTTTTAATGTTTATTTAGTTTTGAAAGAGAGAGGGGGAGACAGAGGATCCGAAGCAGGCTCCATGTTGACAAGAGGGAGCCTGAGGAGGGGCTGGAACGCAAGAGCCGTAAGATCATGACCTGAGCCGAAGTTGGATGCTTAACTGACTGAGCCATCCAGGCGCCCTTCAACCTTTGTAAAAAGCAAGACTTTTTAACTTTAAATTTTTATAAAGCTGGGGTAATTTTTAAAATTGAAGTGTAGCTGGTGCACCGTGTTAAATTAATTTCAGGTGGACAACATAGTGATTCAACAGCTCTATACTTCACTCCACTCGGCACAAATATGTAGCTACCATCTGTCACCACACAAGGCTATTACAATGCCTTTGACTATGTCCCTTTCGTCCCCATGACTTATTCATCCCGCAGCTGAAAGCCTGGCCCTCTCTCTCCCCTTCATCTATTTTGCCCATCTTCCTCCCCCCGCCCTACTGACAACCACTGGTTCCTTCTCTATATTTAGGGGTCTGTTTCTGCTTTTTGTTTGTTCATCTATTTTTTTAAATAAAAATTTTAAACATTTATTTATTCTTGAGAGACAGAGAGACACAGAGCATGAGCAGGGGAGGGGCAGAGAGAGGGGGAGACACAGAATCTGAAGCAGGCGCCAGGCTCTGAGCCGTCAGCACAGAGCCCGACATGGGGCTCGAACTCGCAAACTGTGAGATCACGACCTGAGCCGAAGTTGGATGCTTAACCGACTGAGGCACCCAGGCACCCCTGTTCACCTATTGTTTTTTAGATTTCACATAGACATGATATCAGAGTCAGGGTAATTTTTAAAATTAATTTTTGATAATATATTTATTTGCTAGATAAAACTATTTTTAGGAGCAAGAAAATAATAAACACAAGATTAACCGTTGGGTTTTGGGGGGGGGATATGTGTAAGTTGTCAATTCTAACTTTTACAGTGGATGATCAGTAACAAAAGAGGGTCAGGCATGAACCAATGAAGGGGTTCGACCCATGGATTATATTTAAACCAAAGCATCTTGAAGTCTAAGAAATAAGATTATATGGTATAATAAATATATTCATAGGTACCTATAAGATACACTGATAACATGAAGGAGGGAGCTAGGAGATGCTCCCTCACACCTGGGAAGGGCAGGGAAGTTTGACCAAAGACGTGACAGCTAATGGGGTTAAAAGAATCAGGACAGGGTTGCCAAATTTGGGAGAAGGTGGAGGGCATGGCAGGGCATTGTAAGTGGAAAGAGCAGCATGAACAAAGATATGGGAATGAGAGACAGTGTGGCGTGGCCAGTAAACTGCAGACCATTAGTGTGGGTAGAAAAGGCGAGCGGGAGAGGGAGAGGCGCGTGAAGGACCGAGAAGGTTCAAAAAGGTCCGTCGTCGTAAGGAGGTGAGATGGTTTCCCACATTGTAAGCAAACAGGAGCCTTGGAGGGTTTTAAGCAGGATACTGACGTGATTCATTTCAGGAAGATTCTCATGGCAGAGTGGAGGACTGCTTGGAAGGTGCTGGGGGCAGGAAGGTGTCACGATCTTTGTCCAGGTGAGAGATGTGCACGGCTTAATAAACTCAGGAGCTCTGGTGTGTGTGGAGGGGCGTGTGTGGTGTAAACGAAGAGGTTTTTAAGATGTGGAATGGGCAGAGTTTTATTTCCCTGTTCTCCCATGTTTTTCTTTTTTTTTCAACGTTTATTTATTTTTGGGACAGAGAGAGACAGAGCATGAACAGGGAAGGGGCAGAGAGAGAGGGAGACACAGAATCGGAAACAGGCTCCAGGCTCTGAGCCATCAGCCCAGAGCCCGACGCGGGGCTCGAACTCACGGAGCGCGAGATCGTGACCTGGCTGAAGTCGGACGCTTAACCGACTGCGCCACCCAGGCGCCCCTCCCATGTTTTTCTTTATAACACTTATCACTCGTGACATATTTACTTATCTATGGTCTGTTTTCCTCTCCACCAGGATGTAAACTGCAGGAGAGCAAGGATGTTAATTTTGTTCCCTCCTCAATCCCCAGGGCCTAACAGTTCCCGGCACATGATGGGTACTAAACAATTATTTGTTGAAGGCATGGAGTTTAGCTAGGAAGGAGAAATACAGGGTAATAGCCAATAGGGGAAGAATTTCCAGCACTCTAGTCTAATTTAGCTCCTGTCTCTCCTTTTAATTTCTTCCAGAGCTCAGTCTCCAGCTAAGTATTTGGCAAAAAAAAAAAAAATAATAATAAAATAAATAAATAAATAAATAAATAAATAAATAAATAAAAATAAGATGTGCTTGCTTCTGCCTCTCATCCTTGTCTCAGCCTCAGTTAACAACCTTTCCTCTTCCCTCCACCTACCCTCCCTGCTCTCTAGCTACCTTCACTTTTTATCTCTGGAATCCTCGGTTTTCTGGGTTCCCTTAAGATCCTTGGCCACATGCTTAGACAGTTCTTACGCTGTTATAGGATCACATACCTGCTAGATATTGTGCCTTTGTCCTTCCAGATCTACCCTCCATCATTTTCCGGAGGCTGGCCTTGAAGGACAACGTCATCAGGGCTCACTTGCCCTTAGGCTTCCTCTTGGGTTCAGCCAGTGGGAGGCAGCACAGGAGATCTGAGGGCAAGAGAGAGACAGGGGTAGGGCTGTATTCCTGTACGTTCCTATTGGCCTTCCCTTTCCATCAGCTATTGTTTTCACTTAGCCCTGGGTTTCCTCTCTTTGCTAGCCCTGGGGTGCTTCATTACCCCTTGTTGGCTTCCCTCAAACGTGCCCACATCTTTGCACACTGTCCCTTCATTAACTCTCTTCAGTTACACATTTCAGAGTAGGCCATCTGTTTCCTGCTGATCTTGGCTGATACAAAAGCAAAAATACAGAATTGTATCTTTTTTTAAAAAGTTGAGATATGATTCACAGAATTCACCCGGGGAAAGTATACAATTCCCTTTCAGGTTCTTAGTATGGTAGAACAAATTGTATCTTTTTTCCAAATAATATGTCATTAAGTGTTTTCCAAGTTACCCCTTTCTGCTTACTCAGTGGTAAGTTACACAATGTTACACACCGTAAATTACTTCAACTTTCACTATCACAAAAAGGCAGTAGCACATATTGTGAGTGTGGACGTTCTCTTTGGGGGAGGATTACTTCCCAAGGAAAAGTTTCTAGGAGTGGTATTGATGAATCAAAAGGGAGCCGTATCTCTTTTAAGGCTCTTCAGAAGTAGCGTCAACTGCTTCTTAAAAGGATTATACCAATTCACATTGCAACAGCTTTTTCTGAATACAATCACACCATCTTATTAGCACTGGAAAGTGTTTAAGATACATATAGTTTGCTAATGCAGTATGTGATGTTACCATTTGAATTTCTTTGATAGCCATTCCAATCTTAAACCATTTAAAGCCATGTTTAGCCAAATGGGAGTGGAGGGACAGTGATTTTGAGAGGATTATAAAATGGATCCGTGAGGGAAGAAGAATGTTAAGATATACGCATACAGAGTCGGTCATACTGGTCTATGAGCATTAATGGCTCTCTTAATGGACTCTCTGGAATCAACACGTTCCATTCCCTCTGATTAAACATAATGACTACTACCTGTGACCTGCTGAACGCTTTGGATTAATGAGTTCATCTGTGCAATTCCAACACACTTCTTCCTACTAGTTGAGTTAGATGCCTAACGGGAGTCTGTTGTGTTTGGTCCCAAACTTGCTTATGACCACTGTATGCCAGAGTGTAATTAATTTAAGTTACACAAACTGATGAAGCATGTGTATAAAGAGAAAGAGTTGTTTCTATGAAATGTCAGTTGAAGGTTTAGCTAATGACCAGTTGAAAACTGTCAAACCAGGTGTGGGCGAGACAATTACAAAGGATTTTTTTTTTTTTTAAAGAAGAAGCCTCCACTTATATTGCTTTTCAAGATGTTTTAAGTCCTTAGGCAACTTTAAATTATTTCTTAATGTTTATCTATTTTTGAGAGAGAGAGAGAGAGAGAGATAGAGAGAGAGAGAGAGAGAGAGAGAGAGAGAGAGAGAGAGGCAGGGGAGGGACAGAGAGAGAGAGAGGGACAGACAGAATCTGAAGCAGGCTCCAGGCTCTGAGCTGTCAGTACAGAGCCCAAGGCAGGGCTCAAACCCATGAACTGTGAGATCATGACCTGAGCAGAAGTCAGACGCTTAACAGATCGAGCCACCCAGGCGTCCCAAGTCCTTAGTCAACATTAAAGAAACAAATTGGAAAGCACAGAAAATATACCACAGATAGGTTTTAAGTAAGATAGGGCTCAAGAAAACTGTGATTAGCAGTGTTCCTCAAAGAAAAGGTTTGGCTCGCATCAAAAGATTGGCAAATGGGTGTTCCTTATAGGTTTTAAGTGAAAATGAAATGTTAAGGCATGTATTTGCCATTTTTTATAATTCGCTGCGTTAATACACTTTCCCATTCAACTGCCAAACTAATGAGTCAGATCCAGTTTGTTCGGGCAGGGATAAATCCTTATTCCCCAACTTTGTTTGCTTGTTTGTTTTCATAGGAGGTCAGGTAGGAGACAATGTATCCTGGGTCTTCCAGAAGGAGCGACTTACCTAATTGGTGAATTTGGATCTGCCTGCCCTCAGAGAGTGCAATCTTCTCTAAGCAGACACAGTTAAAGTGGCTAGGCCCCCTCAAGGTGAAGGTTGGAGTTTTGGGGGAGAGAATTTTAATTCAGGGAATCTTAAAAAGCCTACGGGTCATCAGCTAAGCCACATTCTTCAGTTCAGCTCTGTTGGTGATGGAGTTATTTTCATCTCCTCATTGGTTCTGGACTTTGAAAAAAGGGGTGGTACTTACTGTCTCTATGGTATTCCAACAGTGGTGAGTAAGACAGCTTCTATGTACTGTCACAGTCAAGATACATTTTTTCCCCCTTTCATTGTAGTCTGTGATTCTGTTCACTCAAATGAAAAGTTGTCTCTGGTTTACAGGGTAGTCCGGCCTTGTCTGAAGTTTAAACTGTATCTCAAGCTAGACAAAGAAGAACACATTTACAGCTGCTGAGAGATGCTGGTGTCAGGAAATATTTGCTAAGAAGGGAAGAGGAATACAAACATGGCTTGTGCCAATCCTTCTATCCCCGCCCCCACCACATCCCGAGAGTCTCACCTGTCCTGTTGATTTCTGGGACATGTAAACATGGCAAACTTAAGGTCACAGTCTGTATGGCTAGTTAAATGAGAACTGCAAACATAGCAGGGAATAGTCTAGCCTCTTTTCAACATCCTTTGAAGCATTTTGTAACCCTATAGTGGGTTATAAAATCAATGTAGTAGGTTCTGACCGGTATTTCAAAAGAAATAAAAATCATGAAGTTGAAAGTCTCAGCCAGCAGTGCCTAAAGTAACAGTAATACTTCATGAAACTTCTCGGAGGTGTGTACGTGTGTGTGTATATTCTGGGTTGAGATGTGCAATATATTGTGTATAGAAGGTCAGAGTCAAAAACGTTGGCAAAGAACATTATTCAGCAATATGAGAAGGAAATACTGTCATTTGTGACAACATGGATGGACCTTGAGGGCATTATGCTAAGTGAAATAAGTCAGAGAAAAAGATAAATACTGTGTGATCTCATTTATCTGTGGAACTCACAGAAAGTTCTAAAAAACTTTTTTTTTTTTTTTAAAGCTCTGGTTTAAGGTGCACATTTCTTCCTTTCAGATTCGCTCTTTGCTAATCTGTTCTCTCTGAAAATCTGGTGCCTTGTGAATAAAAATTGTAGTGATTAACAGGCAGAGAAGCAAGGGCCAATTCTCATTCTGTAAGCAGCTGGAATGCAAAATACGGTTGCCCCTGCCTCACTGCTCTGAGTCAATCACATGTCCAACTATCATTACGATAGAAGAGCTGAGATCCAGAACCTCATTAAGTAAGAGGTTACAGGAAAATTTACTTTGACATTTATCACCTGCACAGCTCAAGGGCCAGTGGTTCTTGCCAGCCACAAATCACAAAGGGTTCAGCGTGGCATTTAGGACTACGGTCCCATCTTATTTTTCCAGACTGGGTCTCCTACTTTTCTCTCCCTTGAATCCTATGCTTCAACGAAACTGACCTGCTACTGTTACTGGACTATTCCCTCCAGTTCTCATTTTGTGTCCCTCCTGCCTAAGGCAGCCTCCTCAACTAGCCAGCCCATCTGTGCTGACCTAAGTCCCTTCCATCCTTCAAAGATCCCTTTCCAATCTCCTTGATTCCCCTTTTCATTTTTTTTAAAGTAGGCTCCATGCCCAAGGTAGGGCTTGAACTCATGACCCTCAGATGGATTAAGCCAGCCAGGCTCCCCTCCTTCCTTGATTCCTAATAACTCTTTTCAACTCTGCAAAGATCTTAAAAAGAAAAAAAAAAACTTTCTTAAAAATGCTTTAAAATATCATTTTTCCTGATTTAAAGAGAAATAGTAATGTACTGTAAAAACAAGAAAAAGAAGACATCACAGAAAATAAAAATCCCATTTTTTTAATCTAGCATGATATCTATACGTGATATGCATAGTATGTGTATATATTACAAGCTAGTATTATCTTATGATGTGCTTTTCAATTGCTGATATTTTCCGTATCATCGATCTTTTTCTTCAACATGATTTTTAATGGTTACAAATAAACCATAATTTATTTAACAGTCATATAACACTGGGTGCTTT
>NW_024412416.1:4803012-4810737 GCF_014898765.1 Herpailurus yagouaroundi | reverse complement strand
CAATGTGACCCGAGGGAGGACAGGGGAGCGTCTGCTGGACAGATGGCCTCCTGGCCTTGGATCAGCGTGTGTGAGGGGGAGGGGTCCATACGACCTTAGGTATGTCTGTTCCTCAGAACCCCAGGATTATTGGAGCTGCTCAGGGATTTTTAACTTTTTTTTTTTTTTTTTTTGAGTAGGCCAGAGGTGGCATTAAAAGTCCTGGATTGGAATAAATCCACCAGCCCACCCAGGGAAGCATGTCTGGCACCCAGGACTAGCCTAGAATAGGACTTGGGGGTGAGATGGGTGCTGGGCCTAGGGTTGGCCCCCTTGCCTTCAGCTCTGTGTTCATGTACGGCCTGTAGGGTGCATCTGCTTGTGTGTACAGTGTGGCTGAGCATACAGGATGTGGACAGACAGATGCCTGGCCTGGTGGGTGCCTGCTGGGATTTCATGGGTCTGTTTCCTCAAACTCACAGGTACATCACACAGTGAAAGAGAGGAGGAAGCTAATGGTGCTAGCACACATATTTTGCCCATTTTTCCCCAATGGTCGTGGCTTTGATTCACTCAGTAAATTTTTATTGAGCACTTATTACATGCCGGGCACGGGACTAGGTGTTGGGAGGATGGTGGTAAAGCAGAAAGATATGTTGTAGCTTGAGCTCGTAGCCTAGTGAGAAAGGCCAATAATAAGTAATCTTGAAATTTCATCCAGCACCAAATGTTTGTCAACAAACATGTGCCGGGCATTGTTTTCGATGCTGTGAAGAAAGCAAGCAGAAATAACTGCCCTTCTGGAGCTTTCATTTCAGGGTGGAGAGGGGAGAGGGGGAGGGAGGACAGGAAAGTAAAGGATATAGTTCAAAAAAAAAAAAAAGCCTGTTAAAAGGGGCTAAATGCTAAAGGATAAAAAGAAAATAGGGAAGGAGGATATGAGATGTTGGGTGGGGGTTGAATTTGCATTCAAGTAGCCTGGGAAGGCCTTCTAAGAAGGTGTCTTTTGAATACAACTCTGAAGGAAGTGGTAAACTAATCATTTCAAACAGTGATGAGCGCAAGGAAGGAAAGACGAAGAGAGTGGTAAGAGTAATGGGCCTTGATTTGATTTGGGGGCTTAGGGAGGGCTTCCCTGAGGAAGTGACGTCTGGGGTGAGACCCGAAGGAGGGTTAAGAGTTAACCATGTGTGGAGCAGCCCGGAGCTTGGCAGGTTGGAGGAAGCGAAAGAGGTCTGTGTGGCTGGAGGGGGAAAAGGAGAGGGGAGGTAAGTCTGTAGAGAGGTGAGGGAGATCACAGGGGGCCCTGCGGACAGAATGCCTCCCCCCTCTAACTCTGGTTTGTATCTCCAGTGAAATTAGGAACCTTTGGAGGGTTTTAAGTGATTGACATGATGACATTTACATTCTAAAAGGTCTCTGGCCTCTGTCTGGGGAATGGACTTTGAGATAAGCAGGTAAGGCGAGGCTTTCTGTGTTGAGGGCCTAACTATTTGATCTGCCTCAGAAAAGCGAAAAGCCTTTAGAGTAGTTTAGGAGAGAGCTTTTCCCTCAGAGTCTACTTTGTGCAGCTTTTAGGAAGGGAAAGGAAGACGAGTTAGCATTTATGGAGCGCCTGCTAGACGGGAGAAACAATTCGGGAGACTTTGGCAAACATCATATTTGACTTACTCCTCTGCAGTTTGAGAGAAAGGGCTTGTCTGCCCCTTTACAGACACGAGCGCAGAAGGGATAGGAAACAAGTCCTGAGGGGTTAGATGACTTATCCAGAAACCACATTTGTAACATAATCTGAATTCAAACCCAGGTCTTCCTGATCCCAGAGCCCAGTGGCTCTGGAACCAGACTACCGGTTGCTTCTGCCACTTGCTAAGGGAATGATTTTGAGTTTGATCTCTTGTGTGCCTCAGTTTCCTTTTTGGAAAGGCCTTAAGCTTTACCCAGCTTACATTCAGATAAAAGTACCTACCTCACAGGACTGTTGTGTGTATCAAATTAACCAAGCCATAGCGCTCACCTGGAATGTTAGTTGCTATTATTACTTAAATTTTTAAAACTTTCATGTTGCCTCTTAACCATATTGCGGTCACTTTGGATGAGATTCAATATATGGATAATTTAATTCTCAGATTTTGTGAGACTCTTTTCTCCTCCCTTTTCCTCCAAACGACTTAATGCCAGTGTTCCACCTGATCAACCTTTCAACGTTGATCTCACCTTTCATTCTTGACACTGTGCTAGGACTTATGGATACAAAGTGAGTTTCTTCTCTGCAGAAGTTCAGGGTATCCAGAGGTAGGTCAGATATTGAAACAGATGAAGCACAATGTACTTGAGTTCTCTAACGCACCTGTAGTTAGCTGTTATAAGCTGTAAGAACTAAATGCCTGGGGGAGTAGGGAAGGCTTCAGGGCAGAAGTGAATTTTGAACTGGGCTTTGGAGGAAGCAAAGGAGTTTTGTAGGCAAGTAAGACTGGCCAAAGGACATTCTAGGTAGAGAGAGCTAGATATGAAAGCATGGAGCCTTGAGAGGCTTGGCTTGTTTGGGTAGGAGGCTGGAAAGCTGAGTTGGAGCTGTGAAAGGCGGGTCAAGTTTGGATTTTATCCTACAAGCCATGGAGGGTATTAGATGAGTATTAGATACATCAGAGAGTATTAGACACATCAAATACACACCATGACGGGTGTTGGAGTTAGAGAGTGGAGACAGATGTCATCCTGGGGGTGGCTTTATTTTGGTGGGATCACTATGTTTCAGGATCTGGTTCTCAGTTTTGTAGACCCGAAATTCAGTTTTGTAAGGCACTTGGAGCTGATTGGATCCAGGCAGACTGACTCACTAACCAAACTTGGAAGAGACTGATGCATAAACTCAGGGTATTAACTGGCCATGAGAAATGAAACTGCAGAATGACAGATGTTCTGTCCTCTGGCCATCTCCCTCCCCACCGCACCCCACCCCCTCTGGCCAGGGCTGAGACATTTTAACAAAATCTTGCTCCTCAATTCCTGTCTGTTTTCCTCAGGCCCATGAAAACCCATCCTTTTTGTTAACATAATCTTTACTTAAGCTCCATACAGCATGGCCAACCATGATTATTCATTGATAGAATGGATGATTCTGTATCCTGTGGGTTGGATCATATGTTTGTGAATCTTAAGGAAGAGGAGGAATAACTTTTTTAGAAATAAAATACTGGAAAAGGGGGTTCCTTAGAAGCGGTATGCAGATTCTAAGTGGTGTGGGTAGTCTTGAAGCTAAAGGGTGGTTGTGGACAGATGCATTGGAAATTGTTCTGGGGGCAGAGGTCTGTGAACTCTTGGTTGCACTTGAGGAGAGATTAGTTTAGAATGTTCATCTTCCCTACACATTGGAGACGGAAAAGAAAGTAGTAATGTCTGCCCTCTACTCAGCCTGGTCACGATGAGCTTTCCTACTGGACTGGAGTGAGTCTTCGCGGGGTTTGGGTTTCATCCTCACACTTGTCTCTACTTGAGCAAAACTGGGAAGAGTGGTGGATCTCCTAGAAGTTTTGAGTTTGTGCTTTTCTGTAGTGAAAAATAAAATCCAAATAGACTAACCTAGATTGTGGACTAATTATTTTTTTTTCAATGTTTATTTATTTTCGGGACAGAGAGAGACAGAGCATGAACAGGGGAGGGGCAGAGAGAGAGGGAGACACAGAATCGGAAACAGGCTCCAGGCTCTGAGCCATCAGCCCAGAGCCCGACGCGGGGCTCGAACCCACGGACCGCGAGATCGTGACCTGGCTGAAGTCGGACGCTTAACTGACTGCGCCACCCAGGCGCCCCTGGACTAATTATTTTTATTTTAAAACTCTAAAAATAATTACACAAGCACTTTCATGTAGAAAATTTAGGGGCCGCAGGTATACAAAAGAAACAGAACTGACTGATAAATCCTATAACCTAGAACCACTGTTAACATTTGAATAATTTAGTGTTTGTATTAGATCTTTGTCTCCAACTCTGTCTTTCTATGTAACTTGGTTTTGACTTTTTCTTTGGCTACAAAATTAGGAACATCCTGAATAGGAGAGAATTCTGAGTGTTGACATCCATGAGGTGAAGTGATTGCATGTACATGAAAATCTGTGTCTGTTTCCATTTCTGGGCATCTGGTCCAGTGTCCTCCCCCTTCATGTTCTAGGAGTGTTGGGCGTGAGATCCATTAGCTAATTAATTTTTAAGAAATGTTTTAGGAGATGAGAGTGCTGCCTCAGCCAACCGTTCACTTTTATTTGAAGTGGGAAGTGTGTATGTGTGTTGAAATGACATATCTGATCCTTTTTTATGACTCAAAGAAAAGTTAATGAACACCTTTCAAGTTTGGTGTCACCACAGAGTCATTCTTCAAACCCATCAGCACTTCTGGGCTGTCCTCTGTTCACTGTATGACTTTGGGTAAGTCCTTTACACTCTCCGCTTTAGATTCTGAAGGTGTTGTATCAAGTAGGAATCGTGGCCGCTTTTCTCATTAACACATTCCAGGGGACGAGAAGGCTGATGTTGTCTATGCTGGTGATTGATTGTGGAGAGACTGCCACAATATTGAGTGAGAAAAAGGAGTACCTCTGCTGAACAGATTAACTCCAGGCCTCCAATCAGCATGTGGGGATGGGGGGTTCAGGTCTGTATAACTTGGTTACCTCTATTTGTGAGGGCTCTACCGTGATTGGAGGGCGCCCTCCCCACCTGCCCCAGGAAAATGCTCTGAGAAGTCCAGAGGTGGCGTTAAGGGCCTTGGGCACAACTAAATCTCCAGGCTTCTCCAGAGAATCAAGACCTACCACCCTCTAGTTTGCCTCAGAATGGACCCCCCTCCTGTCCGCAGAGCAGAGTTTACTGTGAGATCTCCTTCCCTCTGAGTGGTGTGGGGTCTGGCGGTTTTTTACTTTTGTTTCTAGTTTTGCCTGTCACTTGAATTTTCTACAGATTTACAGATCATCTTTACAAAAACAAATAATCAGTGAGTCTATTTTCATTTGGGAGATAAACGTTGAAGGCCCTAAAGCAAAAACTCACACTCCCCGGGGCTGTGTCCCTCCAAGCCCCCCCTCCCCGCTCACTTCGGGGCAGGTGCCTCTGTTAGAGGGGAGGTGAACTGGGCTGGGACCTCTGACTGGGAGGGGCCCTGAGCCCTGAGGGCCAGGGCTGCGCCATCTGGGAGGAGTGATTGGAGGGTGACTTGGCTGGGTGTTTTCTTCAGGAGGGCTTTTATTTTCTTATTTTTATTTTTTATTTTTTTGGAGGTGAAAGCAGAGTTTATTGAAGATAGAGCACAATTAACAGACGGAGTGAGTGTCCAGGAGATTCGGAAAGGAAAGGAGGGAGTCCCCTCTTCAGGAATGCTTTTAAAGAAATCACTCCTCTGGGTGCGGCCCCCAGGCCTTCTTCCGTGGTCCACAGGCTCAGTCTCCCGCATGTCTACATGGGGGGGGGGGGGGATGCTCGAGGCCTTGGTGTTACGACCGGGGCCGGAGTGGGGGCGGGTCATGGAACTGTAAAGACAGGGGTTCCCGTGTGTGAGCCTCACGTGCATTCCTAGGATTTCCCTGCTTCTGGGGGGTCAGGTCATTCTGGGTGTGACGCGGGGGAGGGGTGGCTTCTTCTTCCTCATTTTCATCCAGCCTTTGGGCATAGGAGCATCTTACCGACGCTGCCCTTGGCAGGTTGGAGTTGAACGTGAGCTGGTGGAGTGGGTTCTGGCTCCACCTGTGTTCCCCGGCTTGCTGCGGTTTACAGCGTTCTACTCCTCCCTGCCAATTCACCTGCTAAAGTTGAAGTTGTTTCTTAGCAAGCCAAAGGGCAGAGTGAGACCCGAGAGAGGTTTTGAAGGCAGGTGTCCATTGTAACTGCAGGCCTCTCAGGGTTATTCCAGGGCCTGAGAACACGTCTGAGGCAGAGGTTTGGCATTTTCAGAGGAGACGGGAGCCCAGGGGTGGGCAGTGAGCAGCTGTTCAGATGCTTCTGGGGCTTGGCCCAGTCGAGGCTCTCGTCTGCATGGGCAGGGGCTGCTCTCTGCCTTGTTACACAGACTCTGCAGACCTGAGCTGAACCGGCCGAGTTGTAAAAACCACTTCACTGTCTGAGACTTCATTAAGGCTATAAATCTTCAGGCCCTTAAAAATATTAGATGTGTGATTAATTCTACCATTGTTCTTAATTAGAATGTTTACTTGTATTTAAAATCCTGTGGAGTCTTTCTGCAACTGGGCCGTCATCGATCAGTAATCTCCAGTTGCTTATGAAAGGCCTACCCTGGGTCCAGCCCGGAGCTGGGCGCCCTGTGGCACGTAAAAGACTCATGTGAGATGAACTTTGCCCTCAAAGAGTTCCCCCACCGAAAGCAATTAGAGAACACTTTGCTTCCAGACCAGACGTGTCTTAAGGGGGCTTTTCTTTCTGAGGGTGGTGGTTACTTTCACACAGGCCACCCCTCTGAGATGGCTGGGGTTACCTCTGGGGAACATTCTCTGGTACCCGAAATGGATTGGATGGCCCTCTGGGAGGAGGGAGGTGGCGGCGATGATGTGGTCTCATCCTTCATTTCTTCCGTTGTCTCCCTTTGCTGCTTCTCCAAGCACCTGAACCCTTCAGGAGAAGGTAGCCAGCTACCCACAAAATATGCACCCGGTGCTGTCGTCCCATCATTACAGCCCCAGGCCTCCGAGTCTAAGGCTTTTGCATTTCCACTTGGACTCCCCTTTGAAAATGTTTACACCCCCCTGGGAGAGGTCAGACTCTTAGCAGTTCATCACCAAATAGTAGCTTCAATTACCAAGAATTAATTAAGTCAACTGAGAGAAAGACTGGGACCCAGGCAGGCACTTGGGGGCAAGAGTGTCCGAAGGGACAGACTCCCACATGGCAGGAGAGCTGCGAGGGCAGCACCGGAAACTTCCATGCACATGAGTTGCCGTGCGCAGGTCCCGCTAACTATGGGGTCGCCCCGGTCGTCCTGCTGCCTGGGGCCGAGGGGGCAGCATGGGCACAGTCCTAGCCCTGGGCCAGGGGGGCCTTGAGGCAGATGTGGACTTTGGGCCGAGTCTTAAAGGGTTGGGAAGATTGTTTTTTCCTTCATTTAAAAAATAATACAATACTCACTGGAAAATTTTGGAACGTTCAAGGGGAGAACAAATCTGCCATAATTTCATTCCTCGTGATAGATGGCTGAAATGAGAGGCAGCGGGGGGGGGGGGGGGAATTCTTTTCCAGTGTAAGTCAGAGTGTGTTTCCTCTTCCCACGTCCTCCCGAAACCTTCCTTCTAAGCGCAAGAGTCAGCCCTTGCCGTGGGCCCTCCGTGGTCTGCCTCCTCCCCCGTCTCCTCTGGCTCCCTCTACTCTGGTGTGGGCTCCTTGCCTGTGCCAGGCACTTTCCTGCTTCAGGGCCTTTCCACCTGCTCTTCTGTCTGCCCCAAACCTCTTCTCCCCACTGTTCACCTGGCGTGCTCTCTCACTTTTTTCAGAATTGAAAAAGCAGTTACTCCGATTTCTGATTTCAGTTGAGGAGCTCCTGTTGAGGATGGTTGTAGGACTCCTTGACATCATGCATCTGCCTGTCAGTGTCCGTGTGTCTCCATCCTGTGGAATGTCAGCACCTCATGGGCAGGGACCTGGCACATAGCAGGTGCACAGTTACTATTACGGAACGAGTACGTGTGCATGCGTGAGCCCAGTGTGTGTGTGTGTGTGTGTGTGTGTGTGTGTGTGTGTGTGTGTGTG
>NW_024412416.1:4751312-4803002 GCF_014898765.1 Herpailurus yagouaroundi | reverse complement strand
GTGTGTGTGTGTGTGTGTGTGTGTGTGTGTGTGTGTGTGTGTGTGTGTGTGTTGTGTGTGTGTGTTGTGGAAATGGAGCGGGAAAGGACAGTGTGGCTAGAAGCTGGAGGGAAAGAACGGGCGTGGATGGTGTGGAGAGTGGGGATGCTCTTGGCGGGGACGTTGATTAGAGACTTGATTCAGGTTGATCGGTCTCTGCAATCTTCTCTCTTACTGCTGCGTTGAAGGGGAAGGCCGTGATTTGGTGGTTTGAGGCAGGTGCAGAAGCACCTGGTGAAATATAAAGTCAGTCGACTTGGCCTCGGCCTAGCATGTGAACGTTGTCAAAAGCCTGGCCCGAGGCTGGAGCTGTGGTAGGCTAGAGGAAACCCCATGAGGCTGTTGAGAAAAGTGAGTGACCTGAGGAAAGTGGTGTTTGGGGAAGACTGGTCTTCGGGAGACACGCGGGACGACCGTTGGGAGAGTCTGAGGGGGTGAGGAAAGAGGCGACAAGTGTAAGGGTAAGGATGTGGAGCAGATGACCTCAGGGAGACGTGGCCATGGCAGGATGCTCCCCAGCTTCTGTGTGGCTGCCCTGACAAGGGCGTCCAGCACTCCTGACTTGGTAGAGCTCAAAGTATTGTCCGTGGCTTCAGATGAGTTTTGGAAGCAGATGGGTGTAAGTAGGAGAAAGGGGAAGGGAAGGGAAGGGACCTCCTTAGGTTCAGGAGGTCGATGGGCCTGGTGGTGTGAGGTCGTATCCTGCACCGGGCCTGTGCTCAGAGGCTGTGACCCGGGACTGGAGCCTTTCTTCTCTTCCTGCTCTGCTGTCTGAGAGCGGCTGTCCGTACTCCTGGCTTTTCTTCCGAAACTACACACATACCAGAGGAGTATCTGAAATCCATTTGTTCGATCACCTTCTTTCAAGTTCATTTTCTGTCTCCATAGTTTTATCTGTTTCTCAAAACAAATTGTCTTTGACTCACAAACCCATTTGGATTGAATTAATTGAGTGGAAATACTTATTTCTAAATGGTTTCTGTTTCATTAGGCCTCCAGCCTGTTTTTAAAAAGGCTTTTGCCAAGATGAGATCAGTGGAGAAGTGATTTTGGTATCATCAGCTTCTCTGTGATCTTTTGGTACAAGTTATGTTTTGAGATTGGCGTTTCTGATGTGTTCATTCCTAGAATAAGTATTTGAGTGCCTGCTATGTGCCAGGCACTATCTTAGGCCCTGGGAAACAAACAAAAATCTTACCTTCATGGGGCTCATATTCTAGTGTGTGTAAACAAGTAGCAAGTAAAAATAAAGATAACAAGTAAAAATAAAGTATGAGAGAGGGTGAAAAGTCTTATGGAGAAAAACAAAGCAGGGATGGCGGTTTGGGTGTGGAGGCAGATTTTCTGTTTTAAATACAGAAGTCTGGGACGTCTCACTGATAAAAAGACACCTGACTAGAGATCTGCAGGAGTGGGAGAGAGGACCATGCAGATATCTGAGGGAAGAGCAAGCAGGGTAGAGAGAAGAACAAGAGACAAAGTCCTTGAAGCCCCAGAAAGCTTGAGGGGTTTCAGGATGAGTTGCAAGGGAGGGCAGGGTGGCTGGGGCCAGAGTGAGGTGGGGAAAGTATGGGAGAGGAGGCCTGAGTGGCCTACTGGGGACCTGAATGAGACGGGAGGCCTGGAGTAGCTGTGCAGAGCCACGGTGGACTCCCCCTTCTTTCTGGAAGCGTCACCCTCGCTGCCAGTATTGAGGCCGGGGGGCTTCTGCAGTGGCTCTTGGCTAAGAGTTGGTGTTGGGGGTCTGAATCGTCTGGAAGCCTCTCTCGGGCCAGCTTCTAGTCCATCTAGGACTCTGGGGTCACCTGGAGCACATGTGCCATTTCTAGGACTCATGTGAGGCCGATGCCATTGTTCTGTAACCACCAGGTAACTGTCACAGCTTTAGGTTCCTGGGCTCACTCCACTGCTACGTAGTCCATTTCCAGGTAGGCCCAGAAGTCTGGACCATGCTTTGGTCCACAGACCATGGTTCTCAGCCCCAGAAACACCTGTCACCCTGTGGTTGTTTTAAAAAATGCCTGGCCCCGCCCCTAAAGCTTCTGATTGAATTGGCCTGATGTGGGCTTTAGTATTAGCAGTGCGCCCAATGTGCATCCAGGCCCAGAATCACTCCTTTAAGGATATTTAAATAAGCCCTGTCCCTGGCACTTGATGGAGACATTGGAACGGGTAACTGTGAGTGAGAGACTCGAGCCCCTCTGGGACAGAGGGCCGGTCCCCTTGCCAGGAACAACAAAAATCTTTCACAGTAATAAAAACTCCTCGGTTTATGTACTTTATCTCATTTCATTACCTTACCTCTCTGGCCTCGGTTTCCTTGCTTGTAGAGTCAGTGGCTTAAATTTAATGGTTTTCTGGAGTCTCTCTGGCTCTGGCAGTTCCTAATCTTTCAGGTGTTGGACGACCCTCTAATGAGAACGATGTTCTAGGACACTGTTTTCTGATCCGGGTCTTACAACACCCTCAGGTGCGCCATAATTACGGCAAGGGTCGTAGCGAATGTCTCGATGGCAGATTGACGGGAGACGTGTGCCATCTCCAGTGGCACCCTGGGAAGAGAGGGTGATGGAAAATTGAAATGTGAAGTCTGACCTCCCAGTTCAGAGTTCCTGGTGGAAGGACAGCTTGGTCCTTGGGGGGCGGACGGGAGCCTGAGCGTTTTTCTTGGCTCTGCCACTGACCGGTGGGTTCCCTGTGAAGTGGGAATCATGGTTTATAAACTGTAAAGCTTCTGTAAATCCAAGGGTTGTAGGGTGACTGGGGTGGGGCGGAGGGGGCAGCCAGCCTGGGTCAGTGAAGCCTGATGCTGAGGTTTGCCGGCCTCTCTCTGTAGCCAACTGTGTTCCTGGCTACAGGGGACAGTTTGAGTAACCTGACAGAACCCAGTGGCTGCAGGCTAAGGTTAACCTGGAGTGAATGACCGGGCACGTTGACGGGGGCACCCCGGAGCTAACTTGCTTGGGACATCTTTTGTAAAACACCCACCTACCCGGCGCCCCGGTCTCTGACCTTTGTCCTCACTGGGGTAGCACAGTGTTTGCTTCTCAGTTTACGTTTTGAACTGTGATGTTCCAATAAGAAAAAGAAAGTTCAGGGGGGAAAAAAGTTGTTTCCCTTCTGTAGAATTGAGACCGTGCGTGTCCCTCCTTTCCCTTCTAAATTTTTCCATTAATATTGTCTCTATCTCTCTTTAGAATCCCAAGTAAATGCTAGCCTTTCAAAGTTAAGACAGAAATGAAGTCAAGCGAGGGAATGCAGAATTAAGAGTGCACGTGAGCAGAATTTGAAATGTGACTTTGCGTTCTGTCGTTTGTGGGCTCACAGAGCCGAGGGGCCAGTACCAGTTTCTTCCCACTGGCCGATCAAACCCACGTTTCAGGGTGTTGTGGCCGGGCGTGAAGGAGTTTCTAAAGTTCTGAGGTGGTTCTGATGCTCGGTGACCGTGATCACCGAGTTTTAAAAAAATGGGTTCTGCCAGCTTTTTGGTATCTTCTGTCATTCCTTCCCCCTGCCCAGTGCTTGCCCTTCCTGCTCCTCCCCACCTGTGACTGGCCCCCCCCCCCGCCCCGTATCTGCTGCGGTCCCTCTGCCCACTCCTGGGCCCTCTTCCTCCGCTCCAGCAGGCCTCCTGAGCTGTGTGGAGGGGTAGCCAGCCTTCCCTTCCCTTGTCTCTGTCCCCTGTGTGTGCTTCCAAGCAGCCTGACATTTGGGGATCCAGCAGCCTGCTGGGGCACTCTGACGTTGTGGCATAATACTTAACAAACACATGCATTTGCTGTGTTGAAGGCAGTGTTGTAAGAACTTTACAGATGTTAACTCACTGAGTCCCTACAACAGTTTCCCGTTTTACATATGGGGACACTGAGACACAGATGTGAGCAAACCTCCGTAGGTCAAATGGCTAGTGAGCGTGGCTGAGGTTGGAACCCGGGCAGAGTCTGTGCTCTGAACCACCACATCATGGCCGGGGAGGGCAGATGGTCTGGGACCTGCAGAAGTTTTATCTTTGAGTATGGGCCTTTGAGTTTATGTTTGGAGAGTTTTCTCAGGGTCTGACCTAGACTTTTATTATTGTGATTAGTACCTTAACTTAGACAATTGCCGTCAGGCCTATTAAAAAACATCTTCTTTTGTTTCTTTCCTTAGGTAGTGTTTGGAAACCATGTGCCTAGGCAGATGTTATGCCTTTCTCCATAGCTCCACACTCCCAGCAACGCTCACCACACCCTTGTTTTGAGAACCTCTCTGAGGTATGATGTCTAGGCTGACCTGAGCTGGCCTTGAAGAGAGACAAGTGACATCTTTATGTTCCTCGGTGTTGTGTTTTGCTTTTTAAACTGTGGCCAGATATACGTAAAGACACTGACCATTTTAACCATTTTTCAGTGCACTGTTCGGTAGCCTCCAGTACGTTCACGATGGTACAGCCATCACCACCCTCTAGAATCTTTCATCATCCCAGAATGAAACCCTGTACCCATGAAACACTAACTCCCTGTCCTCTCTCCCCTCAACCCCTGGTACGCACTGTCGTACTTTCTGCCTTCATGACCTTGACTACTCTAGGGAGCCTGGATTCCTAGGCGAAATCATACACTATTTGTCCTTTTACGCCTGGCTGTTTTCACTTAGCATGATATCCTCAGGGTTCATCCATGCTGTAGCATGTGTCAGAACTTTAAGCCTTTTTAAGGCTGAATAATATTCCATTGCCTGTTTATATCACATTTGGTTTATCCATTCATCTATTGATGGACACGGTTGCTTTCATTTTCTGGGTATCGTGAACAATGCTGCTGTGAACGTGGGTATAAAGATTACTCCTTGAGACCCTGCGTTCAGTTCTTTTGGGTATATACCCAGAGGCGGAGTTGATAAATCGCATGGTAATTCTATGTTTAATTTTCATTAGGAACCACCATATTGTTTTCCATAGCGGCTGCACCTTTTTTTGTTCCTACCGGCAACGCACAAGGGTTCTAACTTCTCCACGCCCTTGCCGACCCTTGTTCTTTCCTTCTTTTTTAAAATAATGGCCATCCTAGTGGGTGTGACATTGGTGGTTATCTAGCTGGACTCACAGGGTCCACTAGGCAAGGGTCCGGTCCTGAGAGGGCAAAAGTATACACACATAGAGACAATAACGGATAAACGTCCACGTGCTCCTCGCCCACGTCCGGGAGTTGTTTGTGGCAACTCTTGTTTCATTCATAAAAACCCTCCCTGCCCTTTCCTCCTGCTCTGTGTCATTTCGAGACAAATCCCAGATATCACATCATTCTGTCTGTAAATATTTTATTACGTGTCTTAAAAAGATAAGGAATTTTAATATTCCATTTTGTCTGGTGGTAGAAAGGCACACAGAGGTGTTTCTTTAGATACCTGTTCTCTGCTGTCCCCTTGGAATGTCAGGGGCACATACAGCAGGCACACCATTGGGCACCCAGATGTCGGATCTGTTGCCATATTGCCTTGTTGGTAAAAAGCTGCCTTGGCTGGTGCCTCGCTTTCCTGAAGAAGGCTGACTGCCCTTGGTCTGAGGAGCCATGGTGAAAGAGCCCACCCGGTCTCTGTTTATTTATTAATGTTTTTATTTATTTTTGAGAGAGAGAATGAGCAGGGGAGGGGAGAGAGAAGGGGGAGAGAGGGGGAGACACAGCATCTGGAGCAGGCTCCAGGCTCTGAGCTGTCAGCACAGAGCCCGAGGCGGGGCTGGAACCCATGAACTGTGAGATCATGACCTGAGCCGAAGTCGGCCGCTTAACCGACTGAGCCACCCAGGCGCCCCCACCTGGTCTCTGTTGAGAGGGGAAGGAGAGAAGAGGGAGGAAGAAGGGGTGTGTGTGTGTGTGTGTGTGTGTGTGTGTGTGTGTGTGTCTGTGAGAGAGAGAGAGAGAGAGAGAGAGAGAGAGAGAAGGGAACCACAGAGATACCCCAAGAGTAATAGCATGTTCCTTGCTCCCACCTCCTCACCCCTGTCCCCCAAAAACCTTTTGGTTTTAGAATCTCTGGGACCTCACTTTGCTTGTGGTAGATGAGACCCAGAATATACACAGAGCCCCCAAACACGAGGGTGCCAGAAATGAGGAAAAAGTAATTCTGCGGAATGGCCACGTTTTCTTGGCTGGGCCCTTTTGTTCAGGGAGTGGAGGCTTGGTTCCCAACAGGTCTGAGGCTACCAGCTCTTTGCTTAATTTTGGGCGTCCCTACTACTAGGAGATGATGCTTTTACAAAACTCAATGGGAGGGACTCCTTGAGGAGGAGGCCGTGTGATCAAGGAAGAGTCCTGTCCCTCTTGCTTCTTAGTCTCTGTTCTGTTCCTTTCTAACAAAATGCAGTGTCCAGTTAGTGCTGAGATCTGTTTGCAAGTAATGAAAGGGAAAGGGGGTGCAGGTTACAGAGTATCAGTTTTTGTCTCAGTTCTCAGCTCCGTTTAAACTTTGTTTTTGTCTATACCTAGTTTCCATTTCTATCATCTCAGTGAGCTGTCGGGTGCTGCCTAATCCCAACTCCTTCCAGTTTTATCCTCTCTTTTTATCTTAAAACAAAACAAAACAAAACACAGTTTTTTTGAGATAAGATTCACATGCCATGCAATTCACCCATTTATTTATTTATGTATTAAAAAAATTTTTTTTAATGTTTCTATTTATTTTAGAAAGAGAGAGACAGAGCATGAGCAGGGGAGGGGCAGAGAGAGAGGGAGACACAGAATCCGAAGCAGGCTCCAGGCTCTGAGCTGTCAGCACAGAGCCCGACGCGGGGCTCGAACTCACACACCGCGAGATCATGACCTGAGCTGAAGTCGGATGCTCAACTGACTGAGCCACCCAGGCGCCCCATGCAATTCACCCATTTAAAGCACACAACTGAATGATTTTTAGTATATTCACAGAGTTGTATCCCCTTTTCTTAAGACTTAAGTCTACCCTGTGCCCTGCTCAGAGGTAGCCCTCCGTTTCTACTGATGTCACACTGTTTCCATCCTCAAGATGAGTGACATTATTGTGGGGATGTTGGCCCGTAGACCCCTTCCACCGATCCAGCATTTTCACTTAATCAGCCATGTAGGAGCCTAGGATTCATGGCCACGTGCTACTCTGGGCAGACCCCTTCCCACTGGCAAGGCCCCACCGACCACTCAAGGTCTGTCTGTTTATGAAGGAATTTTAAAAAGTGAAACACAAATAACGTTGCAAACTTGCCAGCTGCTTGACTAGTAATAAACCTGCTTAGGATTCCATGGCTCTCCTTGAGCAATCTGAGTTCTGGACGGATGAGCCTGTCAAATCATTCCCTCTTTCTAATGGTGGATTACCTTCCAGTAAACACACTGGAGCTTAAAAAGAGACAATGAAGACATGAGCAATTATGCAATGTGTCAGGTGGTGGGAAGGGCTTTGAAGAAAAAACAAGTAAAGGACAGAGATTGATGGTGTGACCGTGAGGGTGGGGACTGGGATGTTACATACACTGGTCACAGGAGGCTTCTGACAAAAGGACATTTGAGTGAAGACTGGATGGAAGTGAGCAGTGAGCCCCTCAAGATCTGAGGGGAAGGGCAGTCCTAGCAGAGGGAACAGTAGACTAAAAGGCTCTGAGCAGGGGTGTGTTTGAGGAACAGGGCAGAGGCCTGTGTGCGCCCGAGCCAACTGGGTGACAGAGACAGGTGTGGGAGACGGGGCACTTAGACCTTCCTGGCCACGGAGGCTGCGGTGATGGCCAGAGCTTGCTCTGTGTGAAATGGGACCATGTTGAAGGGGTTCAAGGACAGGAGGAATGTGATCTGATGGGTGTTTTTTTTTTTTGTTTTTTTTTGTTTTTTTTTTAATGTTTATTTTTGAGAGAGCGTGCATGCGCCAGCAGGGGAGGGGCAGAGAGAGAGGGAGACAGAGGATCTGAAGCGGGCTCTGTGCTGACAGCAGTGAGCCTGATGTGGGGTTCAAACTCACGAACCCTGAGATCATGACCTGAGCTGAAGTTAGATGCTTCACTGACTGAGCCACCCAGGCGCCCCTGGTGGGTGTTTCTAGAGCAGCAATCTGGCTGCTGTGTTGGGAATGAGCAGTGGAGGCGAGGGTAGCAGACTTTTGCGGGGACCCAGGAGGGAGAGGTGGTGACGGCTGGAGGCAGGAAACGGTTGCATTTGGAGATGTTTTGAAGGAACACTTGACGGGATTTGCTCTTGGATTGGTTGCAGGGTCTGGTGGTGAGAGGGCTCACGGATGCCCAGCCTAAGCCACGGGAAATTGAGAGTTAGACTCTGGACATATTATCTTTGACATGCCTATCCAAGGAGAAACCCAAACCTTGAATTGAGGGGATATTGGTTTAATAATTTAGTGAGTGCCTATTGGGGGGCTTATGAGACAGCGGAAGAGGGAATATTTACTGAAATAACTACAGCAAAAGTAAATTGTGTCCTCAAAGGAGTAAGGGACACAGAAGGGAGCCCAGGGGAGCTCACTGAGGTGACCCCACTCAAAGTCCCTCTCCCTTCCTTGCCTGTGGGAAAGCAGTGCCCTTGTTGGCCTTCTGTGGCACCCCCAGTTTCGTGGCGGCCGGGCTTTCCAGTGGGTCGTGTGTGGGGGCACTCAAGAGCAGGGTCTGGGCTTTCCCTTTGTGTCCTCAGTGCCAGGCACCATTCCTGACATTGGGTCAATGTCTGGTGCGTGAACTTCTCCTTCTGTCCTCCCTCCCCCCCTCCCTCCCTCCCGCCCTCCCTCTCGGTCTCTCCCCTTCCTCCCTTCCTCCCTCCCTCCCTCCCTCCCTCCCTCCCTTCCTTCCTTCCTTCCTTCCTTCCTTCCTTCCTTCCTTGCTTCCTTCAGATTTTATTTTTAAGCAATCCGTACACCCAACCTGGGGCTCAGCTCACAGCCCCGAGGTGGAGAGTCGCCTGCTCCACTGAGCCAGCTGGGCGCCCTGAGCTTTTCCTTTCGGAGCCCAGGCTGTCCACGTAAAGATGAAGAGGGTGGACGAGGCCAGGGCGCTGGAGTCAACCGGGAGGCTTCACAAACACGCGGGGATCCCTCCCAGACTTGCTGAGTCGCAGTCTCCTAGTAGGAGCCTGGGACTCTGTGTTAAAGTCACTCCCCATGTTATTCTTTTGCAGTCAGTCCAGGAGCAATCTGCAGACGTGTATTTGGAAGCCACTGGACCAGATCATTTCTGAGGTCCCCTTCAGCTCTAACATCCTGTGAGTCCTGTTAGAATGTTTGCGATATGACTCTCTCCCTGGGAAGTGGGAGCTTTGCTTGGGCGGAAGGGCCTGGAGGGGGAGGGGAAGCTGCCTCGGGGCAGGGCCAGTGGGGTTTGGGGAGGCGCTGAGGACCTGTCCTGGGCCAGAGTGAGCAGTGACAGCTTGCTTGTCCCTGCGGACCAGCTGCGTTGGGGGTCTCAGAAATAGAGGTGAAGGACATGACCCTAGCTCTGGAGAGGCTTACAGACTGATGAGTAAACCCAGGACCCCATCCCGCTGCGGGAAGTGCCGCCATGGCGGAAGGGGGGTGGAGGAGGAGGAGGAGGAGGGCAGAGGCCTGGAGTCACAGCTCTCAGAGGAGGCGGGCAGAGGAGGGGCTCCTGGGGCAGAGTAGTGCTCAGGCACTGTCTGGGGCCAGTGCGGTGGGCCATCAGGTATTCTATCGTCGGGAGGGAGTCTGCGAGAACCACCCTGGGAAGTGGCTGGAGAGGTGGGCGCAGACCGGATGGGAGTGGGCTCTCCCTCTGGGCGGAGGCTTGGAGCTCTCTCCTGCAGGTGACCGGCACTGTGAGCAGGACGTCTCTGTGATCAGATAGATGTTTCACAGCAACCGCTGTGGTGGAGTGTGCATTGAAGGGGGCTAAGACCAGATGAAGAAGAAGACAAGTGAAAAGCTTTGCCATTTCGCCTGGGTCCACCGTCCGCTGGCACCTGCTCTCTTTTACTGCTGAGCATCTCTTTGGGCTGTGCTTTGCTGATGATTCAAATACCAGGTGTCTCGTGAAATGAGACACTGGCTGCTGACTGACTCAGAACATCTGTGCCTTGGGATCGCTGAGACCCATGTTCGGGAGGGCAGTGACAGGTCTATGGTAGAGAGTCACTGGTCCACTTTAGGAGCTAAGTTTTGTGTAGAAATCCAATAGTTGTAGGGGACTCAGAGATCCTTCGAGTTAGTTTAATTTTACATCATAAACTGAAGCCTGCCTGAGATCTCCTCCTGGGTGACTGTGATGGGATAGGGGTGAAAGCCCTTCTCATGCTTCCCAGTTTGCTCCTCTTTTAGCTCTCCTGTTCCTGGCCTGGGGCTTCATTCTGGGTCCAGGAACGTGGGACCTTTCCCAGGTCATTAGATTTCACTGAGTTCCCTTCTCTACCTCCCATGGGCTCAGTGTCTTTCTCTCATCACCGTTTAACCTGAGTCCAGACTAAAGCTTCTGACAACCCCAGGAGCAGCAGCTCGCTCGCTCGCTTGCTCGCTCGTTCTCTTTCCCCTTGCCCAGCTTCCTTTCCTGCGACAGAACTTCCCCCGTCTGGCAACCAGCTCAGGTACCTTCTGGTCTCAGCCTGTCCTGAGTAAGCGTGGGTGCACGCACTTTCTCTGTACATCAGACAGCTTGGATTAGTCTTTGCTCCGTTTCCTCTGGAATACTCCTTCTAAAGTAGAAAGCTGAGGGTAACTTCCACTTACCCCTTTGTAAACTCTAAACCATTATAACAGTGATTGAACACAAATTATATCAGCGTGTAAGCCACATTCAGTCATGTGGGAGCAGGATAAAGAGTTTACCCACAGGTTGGAAAACATACACACATCCGTCCTTCTAGACATCATCCGACAAGCGGTGGCAAATTCGAGGAAACAGAATTTGTGGTTCCCAGTCCAATGTTCCTTGAATCTTGCTGCCTTTAACTTTCATTGTATAAATCTGGAACATGTTATTTGCTTCCTTGGCTCATTAAACAATATACTAACTAGAGATCCAATTTTTCTTTTCTTTTTTTTTTTTTTTTTAAGTTTGTTTATTTTGAGAGAGACAGAGAGAGAGAGAGAGAGAGTGTGTGTGTGTGTGTGTGTGTCAGTAGGGGAGGGGCAGAGAGAGAGGGAGAGAGAGAATCCCACGCAGGGCTCCTCTCTGTCAGCACAGATCTCACGACGTGTGAGATCATGATCTGAGCCGAAACCAAGAGTTGGAGGCCCAACCGACTGAGCCACACAGGTGTCCCGAGATCCAATTTTTCGTAATGCTTTTGGAGTGCCTCTGCCCCCTGGGTGTCCTGTTTCTGAACTTTTATTAATCTACCATTACTGAACTTAGTGTTGTTAAAAGAAACAGATGACCAAGTTTAATGTTAATTTGAAATTCAAAAGTGTTGGTGCTGAGGGAAAGGAAGCTCATAGGTTTAGTGACAATCCCTTCTTCTTAGTTCCTCAGAGCCTTTTCTTTTTTAATTTCTAGATCCAAATAAGTATGGATGTTACTACATTTATATATTTTACCTATAACAACTTCAGTATGTTTCTGACTAGTGGGCAAAGTTATTTCTTGTCTGTCTATATCTTTTATTTCAAACTTCAGAATTCTTCTCTCTAGTATTTTATTTGTGAAAGAGAGAGAGAGAGAGAGGGCACAAGTGAGTGAAGGGCAGAGAGAGAGAGAGAGAGAGAAGTGGGGCTCCCCCGAAGTGGGGCTCGAACTCATGAACTGTGAGATCATGACCTGAGCGGAAATCAGATGCTTAACTGACTGAGCCACCCAGGTGCCCCTCTCCTCTGTAGTATCTTAAGGTTTGATGAACAAATCTGTATGTGACTTATCCTCCCCCTTTCCCCAAACCTTTGTCTCTCCAGAATTAAAGAGTTCTATCTGTAAGCTCTTACTAGAAGGCTCTTCTATCTGCTTGATAACTTCGTTCTTGTTTCTTAGGACCTTTTCCGACTCTGGTATGCCTTTCTTAAGAAAGGGAACCACAACTGAACAGCACATGTAGCTGTGGACACCGGGCGATTCTGAAAAAGTGCAAGATCACAAGTTGTGTGTTGTTCCCAGTATTCTTTCTAACAAAGCCCCATGTTTTCTGGGCATTTGGTGAGAAAACATGCAACGTGGTGTCTTCAGGGAATAGTCTGAGCTGATGGCCAAGCCTCTTTATTGAACTGCTTAGCTTAGAACCCATTATTCTAAAAGTGTCATTAAGGTTGCATTTTCCTAAATGTCCCTTCACCAAATTGGCCTCCAGTGATGCTCCTTTGCCATAATTTCACCCATTCATACAGCCTCCTGAGAACTTGTTGTCTTTTAATTTTGATTTTGATTTCTGGAACAGTTTTAAGGCTATTTACAATCTTGAAGGTTTCACTTTATTGCTTCACAATATATTTATTGAGTACCTAATGGAGAATGCAGTGATTAATGAGACAGGCCTCTTCCCTCCTGAAGCTTATAGCCTAATATTCTGCTAGATCATTGGTTCCCAAAGCATTTTGAATATGAGACCTCCTTTTTATTTCTTTTAAGTTTATTTATTTATTTTGAGAGAGGGAGAGAGACAGAGCACAGGGAGAGAGAGAATCCTAAGCAGGTTCCACACCATCAGTACAGAGCCTGATGCTGGGGCTTGAACTCACAAACTGTGAGATCATGATCTGAGCTGAAATCAAGACTTGGATGCTCAACTGAGCCATCCAGGTGCCCTAAGACGTCCTTTAGAAATTTTTAAAAATGTTTATTTATTTATTTATTTTGAGAGAGAGAGAGTGAGAGTGGGGGGGGGGGGAGCGGGCATGAGCAGGGGAGGGTCAGAGGGAAAGGAGAGAGAGAGAGAATCCCAAGCACACTTTGCTATCAGCGCAGAGCGTGATGGAGGGCTCGATCCCATGAACTGTGAGCTCATGACCTGAACTGAAATCAAGAGTTGCATGCTTAACTGACTGAGCTCCCCAGGCGCTGCACTGAGATGTCCTTTTTCTTTTTCTTCTTCTTTTTTTCATGAAATTTATTGTCAAATTGGTTCCCATACAACACCCAGTGCTCATCCCCACAGGTGCCCTCCTCAATGCCCATCACCCACTTTCCCCTCCCTCCCACCCCCTACCGACCCTCAGTTTATTCTCAGTTTTTAAGAGTCTCTTATGGTTTGCCTCCTTCCCTCTCTGTAACTTTTTCTTTCCCCCTTCCCCTCCCCGCTGGTCCTCTGCTGAGTTTTTCAGAATCCACGTATGAGTGAAAACATATGGTGTCTGTCTTTCTCTGCCTGACTTATTTCACTCAGCATAATACCTTCCAGTTCCATCCACATTGCTACAAAGGGCCATATTTCATTCTTTCTCATTGCCACATAGTATTCCATTGTGTATATAAACCACAATTTCTTTATCCACTCGTCAGTTGATGGACATCTAGGATCCTTCTGTAATTTGGCTATTGTTGAAAGTGCTGCTATAAACACTAGGGTACAAGTGCCCCTGTGCATCAGCACTCCTGTATCCCTTGGGTAAATTCCTAGCAGTGCTACTGCTGGGTCATAGGATAGGTCTATTTTTAATTTGAGACCTCCTTTTTAAATTAATTTTTTCAGGGCTCCTTGGTGGCTTAATTCAGCATCTGATTCTTGATTTTGGCTCATGGTTCATGAGATCAAGGCCCATGTTGATCTCTGTGCTGATAGTGTGGAGCCTGCTTGGGATTCTCTCTCTCTCTCTCTCTCTCTCTCTCTCTCAAAATAAATAAATGAAGTTAAAAAAATTAATTTTTTACAGACCCTCATTCAGTAGTGGTGTTTATTTTATTTTATTTTATTTTATTTTATTTTATTTTATTTTATTTTATTTTATTTTATTTTTTATGTTTATTTTTGAGAAAGAGAGAGAGAGACAGAGTGTGAGTGGGGGAGGGCAGAGAGAGAGAGGGAGGCACGGAATCTGAAGCAGACTCCAGGCTCTGAGCTGTCAGCACAGAGCTTAATGTGAGGCTCAAACCCATGAACCACAAGATCATGATTTGAGCTGAAGTTGGATGCTTAACAGACTGAGCCACCCAGGCGATCCGTAGTGGTGTTTTTAATGGGTGGTCATTGGGACTACCTATGGGTTGGGATCTACCATTCTAGGTAATTTATGAAAGCGTTAAGCTTGTCTTGAACTGGTCAGTGGGTTAGAAACTCCACTGTTCATGGTTCCTCATAAATGACAATCACAAACACAGCACACACGCATACAACATTCATTCACCCAAGTTCTATGGCATTCAGTTTCTAAAACTGTTTTTGGTGAAATATGGCGTTTAAAGTCTCTAGGGGTTCTGCCTACTAGTTCTGCCATAATCATATTGTTTACATCCCCTCAAAGAATTCTAATAGGCTGATCAGGCCTCCTGAGGCCCTTCCAGAGTTAAAGTGTTCCCCCTGTCATCCACTGACATATTTAAGTGTTTGATGAAATTTCTTGGTCAAGTAGTAGACCCTATAATAAAAAAAAAAATGGGGATTTATATTTACTTTCCTGAGGAGAAAGTTCTTTAGAGAGGACATAGTGTCAGTCTGACAGTCCTGGACTTGCTCTTTACCCGCACGGCATTGCACATAATGTCGCACGGTTAGCCTAGGCCACAGAGAACTGGCGGGCTCACCACGCCTGGCGTTAGCCCGTCCAGATGCTGCGCAGTGAGCCCAGCCGGTGCTCTCTGGGCTGCGCCAGGTGTCTGGGCTGGTGTTGGTGGACACGGGGCAGAGGCCATAACCAGGCTCCGGTCCCAAAGGCTGTCCCCCGGCAGAGCAGGTCTGAGGTTTGCGCCTCCCAGCCCGCGATGGGCTGCAGACGCCAGCACGCTGATGCTTTACATCTTGACCGCGCTTTTTATTTTAATTAAGTTGTTTCACCAATTTTCTAGCTGGCAGTCCCCTGCTGAGTCATGCCAGATGTGCTTCGAGAATTTTATATTAGTGATTTTTGGAGTCCTCTGTAAGAAGCTTCTCAAGTGTTTTGGCCTCCCTAATTTCTTCTTCTTTATTTTTTATCTTTCCTTTAAAATTTTTTTTAATGTTTACTTATTTTTGAGACAGAGGGAGACAGAGCATGAGCGAGGGAGGGGAAGAGAGAGAGGGGAACACAGAACCTAAAGCAGGCTCCAGGCTCTGAGCTGTCAGCACAGAGCCCAACGCGGGGCTCGAGCTCACAAACTGCGAGATCATGACCTGAGCCGAAGTCAGACGTTCAACTGACTGAGCCCCCCAGGCGCCCCTATTTTTTATTTTTGCTTAGAGTGCATGTGTGAGTGGGGAGAGGGAGGGAGAGGGAATCTCAAACAGGCCCCACACTCAGCGCAGAACCCCACACGGGGCTCAGTCCCACGACCCTGGGATCATGACCTGAGACGAAGTCAAGAGCTGGGCGGTCAGCCTACTGAGCCACCCAGGTGTCCCTTTTCTTCTTTTTATATTAAAAAATATAATTTAATGAAACTACATAAGCAGTACAACATGAAATAGTTTGAATAAATAATTTGAAAATGCAGATAAACGAAAGAAAAGAATCTCATCATCTATTGAGATACTTTTAAGATTTTAGAGTGTTTCTCTAGCCCTTTTCATAAAAACTGTACGTTAAAATTTTTTAAGTAGAGATTGTACCATGTATACACTACAGCGTCCTCCTGCCTCCACGTTGTATCAGGAGCATTTCTCATAGACATAAATATTGTCTTATGATGTCTAGTATTTAATTGTGTTAATATACCATAATTTATTGAACCAGCTTTCTATTGTTGGAACTTTGGTTGTGTCTCATTTTTTGTCATGAAATACTTTTGTTATAAAAAATTCTGCAATGATTATCTTTGCGACATGCAAATGTCACATTTCTGGGAGTAGAACTATTTTTTTTTAATTTTTAAAAATATTTATTTATTTTTGACAGAGAGAGAGAGAGAGAGAGAGAGAGAGACAGACAGACAGACAGACAGAGCATGAGCAGGGGAGGGGCAGAGAGAGGGAGACACAGAATCCGAAGCAGGCTCCAGGCTCCAGGCCCGATGCGGGGCTTGAACTCACAAACCGCGAGATGATGACCTGAGCCGAAGTCGGACACTCATCTGAGCCACCCAGGCGCCCCTGGGAGTGGAACTATTGAGCCTTATGTAGGCATCGCTAACTTGCTGCTAAGACAAATTGTATCAATTTATACTTCCTTCAAAATGCCTCTTTTGCTGCATCTCTGCCAATATTGGGAATTATTATTTTTTAAAACTTGGGTCAATTTGGTAAGCCAAAATGGCTTCTCATTATTTTAATTTGTATTCCTCTAATTTCTTGGGAGGTAGCAGCTTTTTTTTATGGAATAGCTGTCCACTTGTGTTTTTCTTCATTATGTGCTCGCCACCTTTGCTCATTTTCTAAGTGGGCTGCTTATCTCTTACTGCTTCGTAAGAGCCTTTTCGGTAGTAAAGACATTAATGATGGTAACTGTTGTGTTGCACATATTCCTGCTGGTTTGTTGTTTGTCTTTGAACCTTATGCTGGCAGGTTTTTGACGAGTAGAACTTTTTGTTGGTAGTCTTTTTCTTCCTTTGCTTTTATAATAGGTTACATTTTGATTAGTTTCTATATTCTACTTATAAGCAATGTGATGCTTACTTTAGAGCAAGGTTTAGAGAAGTGGAAACAGGTACGCCGTTAGCCCCTTATTCACCGTTACTGATTGCTGCTGGTTTTGGTTTCCCTACTACAAGTAAATAGAAAACAGGACTTGATCTTTGGCTTTTAAAAGTGTCAGCTTTGGTGTTTAAGGTCCAAAGGTTATAAAGGTTTTTCCTGCTTCTACTGTCGAGCAGCCACCCCATTTCCCTGCAAAAGTTACCTCACCTTCCCCCTGACCGATCTCAGCCTGTCTCTGAGATTCCCCGATGTGGAGGACCTGGCTTTCTTCTGATGTAATCTCTCTCTGCTTTAAGCTCCTGTGACCTCACGTTATCCTCACACACACCACCAACCACTTCCTCTCCTCCCTCATGTGCTGGTCTCAGCTCTGTAAAAAGACTGGTCTATTCTGCCCTTCTCCTTCCATCTCTTTTTTTTTTTTTTCCCTCTAGACTGTAAAAAGTGGGGGTGGGAGTGGGAGGGGGAAGGAAATAAACGCACACAGACATCACAGAGGTGTTTCCTTACAGTTAGCACCATCCTGCATAGTGGGTGACTTGGTATTGGGGTGCCAGTGCTTTGCACAGTACCCAGTCCGTTCCCCTTGCTTATGGGCTCCTCTTTCCAGGAGACAGTCGTTTGTGTCCAGGAACTTTATATCACATTTCAAAGAGATATTCTGCCAACCCATATTTAGTGTAGATAATTGGTATTTCACTTTATTATTATCTACCATAATTAGATATATTCCCAGAGCGGAAGGTATTTTTCATTTTCTGCAAGAACTCTCAAGTAGGCAGATATGTTTTGTTGGGGGTTGGGGGAGGGGCAAGAGACCAAAGCTGTGAACCTGTGGGTCCCAGGAGGTGGGAACAGATACACCTGTGCTATGCCACCTGCTCCCTCATGGTTCTAAGTATTCTCCCCCCCCCCCCGTCACCCGCTGCCCTGTTTATATCCCACTTTTAAAATTATAAAAGCAATCTATCAGCACAAAAAAGAGTTTTGAAAAAATAACCCGCCAGTAATCCCACCACCCTACAAATTATTTTTCTCTTTCTTTTAATCTTGGCTCAACTGCATACTTAGTTTTACATGGCTATAGTCTAGCAGCACTTTTGTATTAAGTGTTTAGCTTAACTTTAAATTTGTATTAATAGCATTTTCTATTAATTTTTTAACAACACTGTAAGTAATTTTTTAAAAGTATATTTATTTTGAGAGAGAGAGTTGGGGGAGGGAGGGAGGGAGAGAGAGGCAGAGAGAGGGGGAGAGAGAGAATTCCAAGCAGGCTCCTTGCTGTGAGCGCAGAGCCCATTGTGGGGCTTGAACTCATGAACTGCGAGATCATGATCTGAGCCAAAATCAAGAGCTGGACACTTAGAACTGACCGAGCCACCTACGTGCCCCAAGTAATTTTTTTTAAGATTTTTTCTTTTTAAGTAATCTCTACACCCACCATGGGGCTTGAACTCACAACTCTGAGATCAAGAGTTGCACTCTCCACTGACTGAGTCAGACAGGGGCTCCAACACTATCACTAGTTTTCCATGTTGCTATATGAATTTCATAATTAGGATTTTTATTGGCTGCCATAGTAGTCTGTCAATGATTTAATCATTCTTTGTTCTCGGACATTTAGATTCTTTTGTGCGTGTTTGTCCCTTTTGTGTTGTTTTAATCATACTGCATATTTCCGTATACAGCTTTTGGGAATTTTTGTTGTTAGGATAAGAACATGGGCCTTGGGGTCCCTGGACCCGAGGATTTGTCACGTAACTGGTTCTGTGCAGCTACTCTCCTGCTTGCTAAGAGTCATGTCTTTCTTCATCCAGACAGGTTTTCAGTATAAACGTGTAAGAAATGTGCAGGCAAGCGAGGCTCTGGGATGCCGAAGCAGACGCGGGAGTTGTGGGCTGAACAAGGGAGACGGTGGGGTTTTCCTTCCTCTTTCCAGCAGGTGGGAACCAGCTAGCTTCTGTTTCATCTGAGTGTGAGTGTCACAGTGATGTCCTGACAGAGGGCCTCTTTCCTAGGGCCCCGGGTTTCCTGTCACAGCAGGGCCATAGTTCTCCTTTTCCAGAGCATGAAGGAGACAGGTGGATCTTCTTGCCTTTGAGTATTAAGTTAAAATGAAATTTGGGGCTTCCCCAAGACCGTTCTCCAGCTCATCTGATGACCATGTGGTTGCCGTTTTGAGAGTCATCCTGCACCTCACATTTAGTGGTCCACTTACCAGCCAATAACAGTTTTAGGTGAAAATTACGGCAAGCAGACACTAACTAGAGAAAAAAGGGCCTGAGAGGTGATACAATTTGCTGGAGTTTAGTTTATTTATGAGACAGCATACATTCTGGCAGTAGCAAATCATCTTAGATTTGACTGAATTCGTGCAACAAAAAACACAAAGCTATACAAAATTCATGATTGAATAGTAGGAGGCAAATTAGCAGAAGTCCTTGCCAAGTCTCATATATGAATCGGAAGATTTCTTTTTTTTTTTTTTTTTTAATTTTTTTTTTCCCAACATTTATTTATTTTTGGGACAGAGAGAGACAGAGCATGAACGGGGGAGGGGCAGAGAGAGAGGGAGACACAGAATCGGAAACAGGCTCCAGGCTCTGAGCCATCAGCCCAGAGCCTGACGCGGGGCTCGAACTCACGGACCGCGAGATCATGACCTGGCTGAAGTCGGACGCTTAACCGACTGCGCCACCCAGGCGCCCCTGAATCGGAAGATTTCTAAAGAAAGGAGGCGCTGAGCCATACCTTTGTTTTCTTGTTTTTTGTTTTAGTTTGTTTTTAGGTCTCGGTGATTGGGTTTTTACTAGCGCACGTGCTTAGGGAGTCATGCTGGCCCCTGAGAAATTGAGGGGGCGCGATACGAGTGCTTTCTCCTTTTGGCTATGCAACCAGCTAGGAATTTCCAGGTATTGATGTTTAGGGCCGGCCAGGTGGCCTTGTCACTGCGTGTAAACTTCTCTTTCCATCCGTCCCCCAATGTCCCCAGCGTTTTGGAAACCTGTTGGGGTAAAACTCAGCCGTGAGGTTCACGAGCGTGCACCCCGGCTGTGTGCGTGTGTGTTAGTGTGATGGGCGTGTGATGAAGATGATGCCGAACAGAGTCCAGGGGGACCCCGGGGATCACTGATCCTGTTCTGCTTCTGTTGTAGCCCCTGCCAGCATCCAGCCATGGGGGATATGAAAACTCCAGATTTTGATGACCTTCTGGCTGCCTTTGACATCCCAGACCCCACCAGCCTTGATGCCAAGGAGGCCATCCAGACCCCCAGTGAGGACAATGAGAGTCCTCTCAAACCCGCAGGCATGTGTATGGATGAGAGCGTGTCCTTGTCTCACTCAGGATCTGCCTCAGATGTGCCGGCCGTGAGTGTCATCGTCAAGAACACCAGCCGCCAGGAGTCGTTCGAAGCGGAGAAGGACCACATCGCTCCCAGCCTCCTCCACAATGGATTCCGGGGCTCAGACCTGCCTCCAGATCCCCACAACCTGGGTCACAACTGTGGGAAATTTGATTCAACTTTCATGAATGGAGACAGTGCCAGGAGTTTCCCCGGCAAGCTAGAACCTTCCAAGTCAGAGCCATTACCGACCTTTAACCAGTTCAGTCCAATCTCCAGCCCAGAACCTGAGGATGCCATCAAAGATAATGGGTTTGGAATGAAGCCCAAGCACTCTGACGGTTATTTTCCACCCCCTCCTGGGTGTGGGCCTGTGGGGGGCCCAGTCCTGGAGGCTCTGGCAAAGTTTCCGGTCCCAGAGCTGCATATGTTTGATCACTTTTGTAAGAAAGAGCCCAAGCCAGAACCTCTGCCCTTGGGGAGTCAGCAGGAACACGAGCGAGGTGGGCAGAAGGTGGGGGAGCCTCACAAGGAGCTGGATGCCAGTCGATTCTTTGGGGAAGCTTTGGAATTCAACAGCCACCCCAGCAACAGTATTGGAGAGCCTAAGGGGCTTGCCCTGGAGCTCGGCACCTGCTCGTCAGTCCCCCCTAGGCAGCGTCTGAAGCCAGCTCATTCCAAGCTGTCCTCTTGTGTCGCAGCCTTGGTGGCCCTGCAGGCCAAAAGAGTGGCCAGTGTCACCAAGGAGGATCAGCCTGGCCACACAAAGGAACCCTCAGGGCCCACTAAAGAGGGCTCCAAAGGCAGCCCCAAAATGCCCAAGTCACCAAAGAGTCCCCGGAGCCCCCTGGAGGCCACTAGAAAGAGTATCAAGCCCTCGGACAGCCCTCGGAGCATCTGCAGTGACAGCAGCAGCAAAGGCTCCCCTTCGGTGGCTGCCAGCTCCCCACCAGCGATTCCCAAAGTCAGGATCAAAACCATTAAGACGTCATCGGGGGAAATCAAACGGACCGTCACGAGGATCCTGCCGGACCCTGACGATCCCAGTAAGTCCCCCGTTGGGTCCCCTCTAGGGAGTGCCGTTGCCGAGGCCCCGAGCGAGGCGCCAGAGGATGAGGTCACGGCCTTGCGCGCGGTGGAGCGCTCTCCTGAGGCGGGCGCAAACGCCGGGAGCCCCCAGGGTGACAAGAAGGGGGACGAGAGCGCGCCGAAGGCCAGCGAATCTTCGTCTTCCTGCTGCAGCTCCGGGTCTCGGGCCCCAAAGGGGGCTGCCCCCGGCCCGCAGACGGGCAGGAAGCAGCAGCAGAGCGCGGCGCCTCAGGCGTCCGCGCCGGCCGCCGCCAGCCTCCTGCCCAAGGCAGTGCACCTGGCCAACCTGAACCTGGTCCCCCACAGCGTCGCCGCGTCAGTCACGGCCAAGTCCTCCGCGCAGCGGCGGAGCCAGCCGCAGCTCACCCAGATGTCCGTGCCCCTGGTCCACCAGGTGAAGAAGGCCGCCCCGCTGGCCGTGGAGGTCTTCAACAAGGTCCTCCACGGCTCCAACCCCGTGCCCCTCTACGCGCCCAATCTCAGCCCGCCCGCGGACAGCAGGATCCACGTGCCGGCCAGCGGGTACTGCTGCCTGGAGTGTGGGGACGCGTTTGCCTTAGAGAAGAGCCTGAGCCAGCACTACGGCCGGCGGAGCGTCCACATCGAGGTGCTGTGCACGCTGTGCTCCCAGACGCTTCTCTTCTTCAACAAGTGCAGCCTGCTCCGGCACGCCCGCGACCACAAGAGCAAGGGGCTCGTCATGCAGTGCTCCCAGCTGCTCGTGAAGCCCATCTCTGTGGACCAGATGTTCGCGGCCGCCGCCCCCGCGAACTCCCCGGCCCCGGCCGCCCCCGCCGCCCCCGCCGCCCCCGCTTCCCCCAAACACGGCCCGGCTCCGGGCGGTGCGGGCCCGGCCCTTCCGGCTCTGCCGCTCTACCCGGACCCCGTGAGGCTCATCCGGCACGGGATCAAGTGTCTCGAGTGTCACAGGCAGATACGCGACTACATGGCCATGGCTGCGCATTTCCAGAGAACGACGGAGGAGACCGAGGGGCTGGTAAGCAGACCCTTCCTGCGCTGGCCGTCGGCCCCTGGTTTACACGAGCTCCATGATTGGGCATGGAGGAAAGCTCATTGATGCGGGGGCACTGGTGGCATCTTAGGAGTCTTAGAAGAGGACGTCTGGCCTGATGGTTAGTGACCCTCCTGAATGCATAGTGCTTGGTGTTTATTGGGGGAAGGTCCTCCCCCCCCCCACCCCCACCCCGGGGAGACTCTGAAGGTTTGCCCGCTGTATCTGTGGCCACTCAGCCCCCCCCCTCCGCTGGGTGGGTCTCTGCTGGCGGCCCCCAGGTCCCTGGGAGGGGTCCACACAGTGTTCTCATGTGCCCGGAGGGCTTGGGGAACGCGAGTGGGGGGCCTCGCCGCCCGGTACCACGGCCTGTGCTCTCAGACCCACGTCACCCTGAGCTGTTCCCCAGGGTCGGGCTGAGGAAGGAGAGTGGCCCGGAACGCAGGCCGTGGCAGAAGCTCCTGGGGCCTCTCCCTTCTGTGTCCTCCCAGTCCAGGAGAGCAGCCCCGCGTCCGTGCGTGTTCCAGCTCTTGACGAGAGTGGTGTTTGTCTGGGCTGTGTCGGTGGCTGTCTGTGTTCACGAGGCCCTGTGAAAGCAGGCCTCCAGACGTGCCTCCAGAAGGCTCTCTCCTTCCTCCTCCAGGTGACTCCCTTCACGACCTAGCCAAGCCCAGCCCCTCACCCAGCCTCCCTGAGCCAGGGCCACCGAGGCCTGGGAGGAGAAAAAGCAGCTCTTTCTACTTCAGCCCAGCAGGGGCCGCACACCTGTTTGGTGGCCCACGAGCTCTCCACAGGCGGTCCCTGTGCGCACTGTGCGCCCCGCCCCCCGCGGAGCACAGGGGTGCTGTGGGGGGTGGGGACGGAGTCACACCCCTCCTCCAGGGCTTCCCGCGGCTCAGCGGGGGCAGGGCTCCCCGCTGCTACAATGTGAGGCCGAGGCAGACGGAGGTTGGGGCTGACAGGCTTGTAGACGAGGTTGCACAGAGTGCCTGAGAGGGACTGACGCGGCGAGGTGGCGCCAGGCAGAGGGCGGGGGCCGTGGGGAGTGACAGGATGATTGAGTTGGACCCTGGAGAAGAGTCTGGAGGAGGGGGAGGGGCCGGGGTGTTCCGAGTACCGGGAACAAAGGTGCGGGAAAGTGCAAAGTGCGCTCAGCTCAGGGGCCGGAGGAGAGGAGTGGTGGAGTTTGGTGGCCTGTCGACCTTCGGCAGCGCCCGGGGCGGGGCCAGCGAGGTGCTGTGGGGTGGCTGTTGTCTCTCCTCTGCGCCTTTTCCCCTCAGTTTGCATTCTGCTTCTGGTGAGTCCGATGGAGTGGGGCGACCCCGGCCCCTTTCCCCGGGGGCTTTGGTCTTCTGGCTGTCCCCACATGGCTGACTCGGGCCAGGACCTCTTCTTCTAGGTCGTGTGATCAGAACCACTTTCCGCAGAGTTCTGATGCTTGGTGTTTTTCCACACTGTTCTTCACCCGCCTTCTAAAATCCGTGCAGGAAGACGTCAGGGTATAGGATCCCCGGCTGACACCCTTCCCATCCTGCTGCTTCTGTGTGTCGCTCTCCTCTGGTGGGAGCTGGACCAGAGGTCCCCCGGAAAAGAAGGGAGAGGGTACCCAGGAAGGCTGTCGGGCTTCTCTCAGCCCAGCTCAAATCCCTCACGGGGAGTCCCGCCGTTAAGTGTGGTCTCCGAGTCTTAGGCAAAGGGTAAGGTTTGAGGTCTGGGATCCAAACCTAGCCTTGTTGGCTGGGGGACTTGAGTCTCCCGAGACAGTAGCCAGGCTTCCGGCCACATGCGGGGAGGGGGGAGACGGGCTTCACTCTGGGGCAGGAGCAGCAGGAGGGCCTTGCGAGCTCTCCCTGGGTGTGCCGGCCTCTGCAGGGGCCAGAGGGCTTCTGGTGTTCCACGTGGCCTTGTTGGGCAGGATGTCAGCACAGAGAGACTATTTTTTCTTGGTCTTAAGCTTTTATGCAGCTATAGTATCATTGTCACCTCTAACAAAATGAATGACAGTTCTTTCATGTTGTCTAATACAAGTCCATATGCGAATTTTCCTTTTGTATCGAAAACTATCTTTTTATAGTCGGGCTCGTTTTGAATGGGGATCCAAACGTGGACCCACGTGTTAACATTCGTTTATGTCTTTTACATTTCTCACTCTAGAACAGCACCGTTTCCCACTCCACCCCACCAGACCCCCTCCCCCACTTACTTTTCATGTCCCTGATTTCCTGAAGAAACAGGTCCCTGGGCCCTGGGAATTTTCCAGGACAATTCTGGCTTTGACCGGTGCTTCCTCATACAATTAATTTGTTCTTCAATATGCCGTATCTTATGGGGTAGACTAGAAATTGGCAGTTTTGAGGAGGGGGACTACCGCGCCTTTTGTACTTCTTGACTTCAGGGAGGCACAGAGTCCTTGCCTGTCTCTGTTTTGACGATGCTCAGTCACTGGACCAGTGAGTCCAGGTGGTGCTGTTCTGATCCCTTCGTTGTAACGTTCCCTATACTTCGTGTAATTATTTTAGTATCCATTAATAACTGCTCCTTGAGTCAGTCATTTTATTAGGAGTTGTGTAAGGATGTTTTTGTAATTTTATTATTTCTTTCTCAGTTGTTAGCTGGAGTTCTGTATAAAGTATCTTTTCCTCTTTGATGAGGGCTATTTGGTTACCTTGAAATATAGTTTATGTTGGAAAATGGGATATATACTTAATTTGTTTCCCTTAGTTAACAGTATTTGCGGTAGTGAGTTGTTGCCCAAACAATCTCAAGTAGTGTGTTAAGATTTTCTGTTTTTTATTTTTTTAATGTTTGTTTATTTTTGAGTGGGGGGGGGGAGAGACAGTGTGAGCGGGGGAAGGGCAGAGAGAGAGAGGGAGAGAGGTTGGGGGAGACACAGAACGTGAAGCAGGCTCCGGGCTCTGAGCTGTCAGCACAGAACCCGACACGGGGCTCAAACTCACAAACCGTGAGATGATGACTTGAGCTGAAGTCAGATGCTCAGCCTACTGAGCCACCCAGGCGCCCCACGATTTTCTGTTATTTTAAAAAATTGTGGTAAAACACACATAGCCTAAAGTTTACCATCTTCACCCTTTTCTAAGTGTGCAGTTCCGTAGCATTAAGTACATTCACACTGTTGTGCAATCAATTTCCAGAACTCTTTTCATCTTGCAAAACTGAAACTCTATACCCATGAAACAACTCCACCTTCCCCCCTCCCACCTGCCCCTCGCAACCACCCTTCTATTTTCTGTTTCTATGAATTCGACTACTCTGTCCCTCGTACAAATGGAATCACACAGTATTGGTTTTGTCAGTTACCCAACTGACTTACTGCGCTTAGCATGGTGTCCTCAAGGCTTGGCTGTATTGTAGCACGTGACTGTGTTTCCTTCCTTTTTGAGGCTGCCTGGCCCTCCACTGTGTGTTTAGACCACCTCCGTCTCTCCGTTCATCCCCTGACGGCCGCTTGGGCCGCTTCCACCTCTTGGCTATCGGCAAGAACGCGGCCGTGAACATGGTGCACACACATCTTTCGGGGGTCTTGCTTTCCGTTCTTTTGGGTGTGTACACAGAAGTAGAATGGCTAGGGGGCACCTGGGTGGCTCAGTCAGTTGGACGTCCGACCTCGGCTCAGGTCGTGATCTCACAGCTCATGAGTTCAAGCCCCACATCAGGCTGTATGCTGACAGCTCCAGCCTGGAGCCTGCTTCAGATTCTTTGTCTCCCTCTCTCTCTACCCCCTCCCTCACTCATTCTCTGTCTCTCTCTGTCTCTCAAAAATAAACATTAAAAATAAAAATAAAAAAAAACAAGTAGAATGGCTAGACCAGGGGCAAACCCTCTTTCAGAATTTTTACGGATCCCCTCCCCCTCCCCCCCCCCCCAATGCCATTTTCCATGGCGGCTGCATCATTTCACGTTCCCGCCAACAGAGCACGAGGGTTCCAGTTTCTCCACATCCTCACCAACACCTTTTTCTGTTTTGTTTGTGCGTCTGTTTGCCTTTGACGGGAGGCATCCTAGTGGGTGTGAGGTGGCCTCCCCTGCCGTTGTCATGGAAGCAGTGGTTTTCACATGTTTGGTATGTTGGGGTCAGTCACTTTTCCACGTCTTTGGTTGTGGGGCCCCGTCAGGCTGGTTCCTGCACCCTCTGGACGTGAACTCGTAAAGCCTGAGAAGCTTCCTTACTTTCAGCCCCCAAAAGATGTACTGGGCACGTTTCTTGTGCTAAACTAGGAGTCGGCCATCCTTCTGAGGAACCAGGGTTCTTGAAGTGAGGAATGGTGCTTAGGAGTCCCCTTCTGGACGCCAGAGGTGCTCGCTGGGTACATCTGCTACTAGGCTTTTGCTGTGGCCTGAGCTAAGAAGTGTATGTTTTTTTTATTGTATGGTTGTTAGTATGTATGTATTTTTAAAGTTTTATTTCTTTAAGTAGTCTCTACATTCCACGTGGGACTTGAAGTCATGACCCCGAGATTGAGTCGTGTGCTCTACCGACTGAGCTGGCCAGGTGCTCCAAATTAGAGTTTTTACGTAACTGATTTTATTTTATTTTTTTTAACGTTTATTTATTTTTGGGACAGAGAGAGACAGAGCATGAACGGGGGAGGGGCAGAGAGAGAGGGAGACACAGAATGGGAAGCAGGCTCCAGGCTCTGAGCCATCAGCCCAGAGCCCGATGCGGGGCTCGAACTCACGGACCGTGAGATCGTGACCTGAGCCGAAGTCGGACGCTCAACCGACGGAGCCACCCAGGCGCCCCCGTAACTGATTTTATACGGAAAATCTTGGTTCCTCTGATTTTCCTACTACGCACACATACACATAAATTTCAAAATATCAATACCAATATTATTTCTAATGTTAGAACAACTGAATAAAATTGAAGATGTGTTTCCAGTTCTTTTTGCTCTTAGATCACATTAAGATGTATAAGTCAATATGCTGTGTTTAAAATTTTTTGGACGTTTGTTTTTTGGGGGGGGGAGGGGCAGAGAGAGCGGGAGACACAGAATCTGAAGCGGGCTCCAGGCTCCGAGCTATCAGTGCAGAGCCTGACGCTGGGCTCAAACTCACGAACTGTGAGATCACGGCCTGAGCCGAAGTTGGATGCTTACCCCACTGAGCCACCCAAGTGCCCCAATGCTGTGTTTTAAAGGTCACACTGGGAACAGTTATTTTTTTCTATGTGGTTATGTCACCAGCTTGATACATTGTTAGATTATTTAGTTTCTGATTTTCAATTTTTAGGGAATGTTTTTGTTTACTTAGTTTAATTTTTTATTATTTTAAAACTATGTAAAACATTTTTGTGATTCCAAACTTAAAAACTGTTTGACAGAGTCCACCCTGAAGTCTTGCTTCTGTCTCTGTCCCTTTCACTCTGTTCCCTCCTGCCCCATATGTAACCATTTCTGTTCACTTTTGGTTTATCTCTCCATGGCTCTGTTTTACAAATATGTCTGTGCGTGTGCATGTGCGTGTGCGTGTGCGTGTGCGTGTGTGTGAGAGGTCATCTTCCTCCGTCTCTTACACAGAAGGGTACAGCTTACTTATTTACTGTTCTACATCTAAAGTAATACTTAAAAATTTTTTTAAAGCCTTTTTATTATGGAATGTCCCAAACACATATAAAAGTGGACAGATGGCATAACGAACCCTGGATTAACAATTATCAACTCCTGGTCCATCTTGTTTCATGTATTTTCTAACCCCCCCCCCCCCCGGATTATTTTTAAACAAATGCCAGCATCACCATATCTATAATAGTTCAGTATGTATCTATAAAATATGAGGTTCCTCCCCCCAAACCATAGACATGATATCATCACATCTCAAAATTAATCATAATGATAATTTCTTCTTATTATCAGACTTTAACATTAAATGTCAAACTTCCCAATATTATCACCGAGTTAGTGTTCAAGTATCTCTGATTGTCTCATTTCTTTTACAGTTGGCTTGCTTGAATCAGGATCCAAATAAGTGCTCTACATTGCGATTTGAAAATTTCTCTTAAACTTCTTTTAATCTGTAACTTCCCTTTCTCTCTCTGTTTTTCCCTTGAAATCTATTTGTTGAAAAAACTGGGTGGTATGTCCTGTCGAGGCTCCACATTCTGGATTTTGCCTTTCCTGTCTTCCCCAACGACCTGGCCCTCTGAACAGCTCTGGGCCCAGGTCAGTGGCCGCCGCAGCGAGGAGCGAGTGCTGCGCTTTCCTTCCGACCCAGAAGGGCCCCTGCCTCGGGCGCCAGCTCAGTCTGCTGCTTCCCCCGGGCTGTGCCCACTAGAGGGGCTGTGCCCACGAGGGCGTCAGGGGGCGGCCGCAGGACTTTTCTCCCCCCAGGTTCTCTCCCGAGTCTGGGAGCGAAGGAGCCGTTGCCCGTCCTGCCCTTTCCTGCAGGTGTGTGTGGTCGGCTGTGGCTCAGGACACCCCTGAGCGGGCAAACCTGGCCGAGGGAGTGGGCGCTGGCAAGGCCACTCGGCCGCCTGGCCCGGGGGCTTCCGAGAGCCAATCAGGTCTGCTCTGGAAGTCCCTGAATGGGCTAGCGGTGTCACGCAGGAACTGCCTCTGCTGAGCAAGGGCGGAGGCCCTGGCGGTTCTGGGAGCGTAGTGGGGTCTGAGGCTTCGGGAAGCGCCTTTGGCCTCTGGAGGGGAAAAGCTGGTCTTCTGCTCAGCCTGAGGGAAGAAACACTCGCAGTCCTAGAAGCGGGACTGGTCTGTGGGAATGTAGCGTCAGTCCTGTCTCTGACGAATAAGGTGAGAGGCGAAGCTTGCTTGGGCGACAGGTCGACACCTGTCACGAGGCCCAGGGGCCCCGAGTGTCCTAGGAGGGTGGGAGGAGAGCCCGGCGGGAGGAGGGGGCTGTTCTGACCCATGCTGCAGGGGAGCCAGACCGCGGTGCTTGGAGAGCCGTGAGCCTGCGGCACCTGCGTGAACGGCTTTCTTGGTGTTTTCTCTTAGACTTGCCAGGTGTGCCAGATGCTGCTGCCCAACCAGTGCAGCTTCTGTGCCCACCAGCGGATCCACGCCCACAAGTCCCCCTACTGCTGCCCGGAGTGCGGGGCCCTCTGTCGCTCGGCCTACTTCCAGACCCACGTGAAGGAGAACTGCTTGCACTACGCCCGCAAGGTGGGCTACAGGTGGGTGCTGCCCCGCGCTGGTCCTGCTCCTGGGCCAGAGCGTGCTCCAGCATGACCTTCGGTCTTCAGGGGCCTGGGATCCCACCTCATCAGACAGTGATGTTGATTGGAATAGAGACAGGCATTTTCATGTGGTAGAGAACAAGAAGAGAAAGGGAGACAAGAATAAAGAGCTAAAATTAAACATTAAAATGTAGCTTTAAAGGAGAAGTTTTGGCGAGATTAGTTTGACTTTTATTTATTTTTTAATGTTTATTTTTTGAGGGAGAGAGAGAGAGAGAGAGTGAGCAGGGGAGGGGCAGAGAGAGAGGGACACCCAGAATCCGAAGCAGGCTCCAGGCTCCGAGCTGTCAGCACAGAGCCCGACACGGGGCTCGAACTCATGAACCGCGAGATCATGACCTGAGCGGAAGTTGGACGCCCAACTGACTGAGCCACCCAGGCGCCCCTCGTTTGCTTTTTAAAAGTATATAAAGTTGATTTGCTGATAAAGCTTCTGTGTTTGGCATATTAAATTTACAGTACCATCATGATAATACATTTTCTAATTGTCGTACTTCAGATGTTCTCAGTTTCCATTACCAAATGGAACTGCAAGACACCAAACCCAAAGAGCTCTGGTGTCTTTATGTTGACTAGTTTTTGTCAGTTTGTTAGAAACCAGCAAAACCTGACGATGGAAAAAGTGATCAGTCTCAAAGTAAAACCAAGAAAACTCTATTTTAAACTGAATCTCCCCGCCATGTGTCAAATAAATGTAGGCAAGAAGTCATTTTCAGGAAAAAGATCAAAATGGGGAAGAACACTCCCTCCCAGACTCATCGGTCTGTAACTTCTACATCAGCTCAGTCAGGCCCCCTTTACTGATTTATTGCATTTGAGAGTTTCTACATCTTCTGATGTGTTTACTTAATAACTTTCACATCTGAAAGTTGATTCGGCACCAATTTAGCAAGGTTTTCTTCTCTTTGGTAGTAAAAAAAAATACTGATTTAGTTAATTTAGCAACTTTCTTTCTGAGTGCTTATTATTGCCTTTACTAGCATGCCAGACACTCAGGACCCAGGGGCTTCTGTCTGATGGGTCACAAAGCTGCCCAGGTGACTGTAACTCAGAACGGGAAATGCCCCAGGAGAGGAGCGGTCAGGACAGCCTCAGAGTGGAGATATTAGGAGGTTTTCAGGCCAAAGAAAAGGGGAGAGTGTCTCCGTGTGTTATCCAGCACAGAGAAGGTTACAGGGACCATGTGCCCTGTAGAGGGCATTTCTGTAGGGGGGGGGGGGGGTGGAGATGAACTGGGCGGGGGGAGGGGGAGAGAAAAGAGACTAGGGCATTGGAAGGGCCAGGCCCAGGCAAGACCTTGTATTCCTTGGCAGACGTTTAGACTTTCTCCAGGGGACAGTGAGGGGCTACAGATAGATTTGTAGCAGGGCGGTGGTCCCTGCAGGCCTGTGCTTCAGGAAGATCACTCTGGGGAGCTGACGTGTGTGCTCGAGAGGGGAGAGCCCGGAGGCTGGCTGAGGGGCGAGTGTGATAGTCCAGATGAAGCACCGAGCACTCCTGCTGTGGGGACAGAGAGAAGATGGGTCTGGGAAGGCTTTAGGGAGTAAAGCATTAGAGCTTGATGGGAGCTGGTAGACCGGGCTGAGAGTGGGGAGGGGCGAGTGGCGACTCTCAGGCTTCTGTCTTGGTGGAAGCATGTTGAAATGTGGACTAGTTTCTCGTGCACGTTAGGGAAGTGGAGAAGCTGCTGTGCCGGAGGAGCAGGACAGAGCCGGGGGTCACACAGCCCTCACCACCATGCTGCAGAGGAGCACTGCTCGGCAGCTCCCAGCCCATCTTTGTTCTTATAAGTAATCTCTGCTCCCAACGTGGGGCTCCAACTCACGACCCCAAGATCAAGAGTTGTGTGCTCCACACAATGAGCCAGCCAGGCAGGCGCCCCCCGGGCCACATTGTTAAACTAAACACCTGAATGTGTGTTTTTACAGTGTGATGTAACATTTGAAAACACCTTTCCAACTGTGACTTAAGCGTGTGCTGCTTGCTCCAAGATCAAATCCAGCCCAATAAAAATGCAAGCAATGCTTGGGTTTTTGTCCTTGAATCTTAAATCCAAGGCATTTTTTTTTTTTAATTTTTTTTTTTCAACGTTTATTTATTTTTGGGACAGAGAGAGACAGAGCATGAACGGGGGAGGGGCAGAGAGAGAAGGAGACACAGAATCGGAAACAGGCTCCAGGCTCCGAGCCATCCGCCCAGAGCCTGACGCGGGGCTCGAACTCACGGACCGCGAGATCGTGACCTGGCTGAAGTCGGACGCTTAACCGACTGCGCCACCCAGGCGCCACATCCAAGGCATTTCTAATAGCATATGGATTCATGGCTTTTTTTTGTTTTTTTTTTTTTTTGGTCTCTTAATTCAATGTTTTGTTTTACTTTCTTCTGTAAGACTAAAAGGAAACATAGTATCTCAAAAGCAATTCAGTTTATCAAGCCTTCTTGTAAGGAACATCAGACACAAATGTAATGCGATTCAGCCAGATGGCTTACTGACGGTTTTGACAGTAAAATCTTCGGTGATCCGTGGTTGAACTCAGAAGATGTGTGTGCTAACATAGTATTCGTGGCACTTAAGATCTTCAACTATTCACATATATTTTTTGTATTAGCTTTATTTAGACATAATTCACACACCATACAATTCACCCATTTTAAAGGGTGCAACTCAATGGTTTTTCGTATATTTACAGAGCTATATAGTCACCACCACAGATTTTAGAACATTTTTATCATCCAAAAAGAAACTCTATATTCATAACCCTTCCATTCCCCCACCCCTAACACTAATTTATTTTCTGCCTCCTATATTTGCTTCTTTGGGACATTTCATAGCAATGGAATCATATAATATGTAGTCTTAGCCAAGATTCATGCATATTGTAATATATCAGCATTTCATTCTTTTTTTGTGGCTGAATGGTGTTCCATTGTATATGTATATACACCACAGTTTGTTCATCCGTTTACCAGTTGATGGGTACTTGGGTTTCCACCTTTTGGCTGTTACGAATAATGCCGCTGATGAACATTCACTTGTAAGTTATTGTGTGGACATATGTTTTCAGTTCTTTTGGGTCTATACCTAGGACTAGAATACTTGGGTCAACTGCTAACTCTACGTTTAACTTTTTGAGGAGCTGCCAAACTGTTTTAAAAAATGGTTGCACCATTTTTATCTTCCTGCCAGCAGGGTAGGAGATTTTTGGTTTCTCTGCATCCTCACCAGCATTTGTTATGGTCTGACTTCTGATGGCCATCCCTGTGGGTATAAAGTGGTGTCTCGTTACGGTTTTGATTTGCATTTTCCTAATGGCTCGTGGTGTTGAGCATCTTTTCTGTTTGGTATTTGTGTATCTTCTTTGGAGAAATGTCGTTTTTCACATTTTTAAATTGGATTATTAATTGTCTTACTGTTGAGTTATAAGAGTTCTTTGTATACTCTGGGTAAAAGTCCCTTGTCAGATACATGATTTGCAAATATTTTCTCCCATCGTGTGGGTATTACGTTTTTTAGTAAATTCTGAAAATGTACCTATGTTCCATTTCATTGGGTTTTACAATATTACTTTGTTTTGTATTATTTTTGCTTTTTCTTGAAGACATTGTCAAAGTCCTGTGCATTTTGTATGTGTTTTATGTGTATGTATTTTATGTAAAAGGGGTATATACGTTATATACATATTTTAGAATTATATAAATTATTCTGCTCTTTGTTGAAAATTTGGAGAGCGACCAATGATGTCATAAAGGAGCAAATTTAGATTGTTCTTAATGATATGTCATTTTCTTATTTGTGATTATTAGGACAATTAAGTATTTTACTACTCTTTGTTTTTTCTAAAATTTTACATATTTTGCAACATATGATTCCATAATTATCTATGTTCTCTTAAAAAATTGGTGAAGAGCTGTGTTGTGGGGTCAGATTTGTCTTCTGAGTGCTTTTTCATCAATTTGTAAACCCTACTTGATTCAGTCTTTCACTGAAGCTGATGTATGTCCCTTTAAACCTTCATGTTTTTACTTTCATTGAGGTTTCTTTGAAGAATGTCTGTAAGGTAAATAGAATAGATTTTCCCTTGCATTTTTGAAGCGTATATTCCCCCTGCTGAAGTTTGGTCAAACTGCACAAATATGGTTACTTAAGATTCTTTCCACATGTCAGGTATACTCGGCCACTTTGGATGAATTTGGAAATGTGTGGACTTTTTTCCTCCTTATGATGCCTTATGGTATGGAAGTACTTCTGTGTGCTAGAAGTTGGTCACTATTTTGTTTAGCAGGAGAGAAAAGAAAATATCATTAAGTAGTTTGCATTAGAAACACTTAATTTAAAGAATGTACAGATTTACTAGTGAGTGCACCTCAGAGATCACTGCCAACAGCTTTCTGGTTCTTTGGGTTGCTTCTCGTAACTGATTAAGCTCGCAAAGGTGGTCCCATCTCCCGCCCGCCCCCCTAAACGCACACAAAAGGATTCTGTGATGATTTATGTGGACTGTGAAAATGGGCTCACGTACTGGATTGAGGGGTTATATTTGGGAGCCAAAGAATTTTTAAGTGAAGCCATGTCCTTTTTTTCAGTAAAGCAATAGCCTCTCTTCTAGTGCTTACTGGGATGTCAGGGTTATGGGGTCAGGTAATACTGCAACGAAAGGAGGAAAGAAGTTACCTTGAGAGGAGTGGCTAGGAGCAGGGAAGATGTTTTCTCATGGAGGGGAGACCTGGATGTGTGTCTAGGGACTGGAATGGATGCAGGATGCCATGGAGGTCACATGGTCCCGTGATCCCGAGAAAAGAAAAGGCGGTGTTTATAGAGAGAGGTTCTGAAGTTGAAAGTTTCAGAATGCCTCCATTTCAGAAAAAATGGCCTAAGACTGTTCATACATTATAAAAGTGATATATTCACCCAACAAAGCTCAGGAAATACAACCTGGGAGAAGAAGTAAAAAGTTATCCACTGTGCCACCCAGGAGACACTGTGACAGTCATGAGTCCCACAGTGCAGAATGGTACCAGCTACATCTGGCTGTGGAGCCCTTGACGTGTGGCCAGCGTGACTGGCCACTGTGTCTTATTTTATTTTATTTAGATCCGCTTGCCATGTGGCCAGTACAGCGTAGAGCGTTCCCGCCGCCACTGAAGCTCCCCGGACAGGCTCTGGAGGGTTCCGTCCTGGGCTTTGAGGGCTGTGTGTTTGAATGTGCTTGTTGCCATGCTGAGCGCCGCATTTCTAGCTGCACTTTTTATTAAGTGGCCGTCCCTGCACGTTGGGTACCAGCCTGTGGGAAGGCATAGGCTTCCTGTAGCCTCCTCCCGAAGTTTCCCTTGGACCCCTGCCGTCGTGTCACACTTCAAAGGATGCTGTTTATGTCATTTTGGAACCATTCCTCTCCCTCTCCGTTCCCTCCAGCTTCTCTCAGCTGGGCTCAGATGTTTGGTTTGCAGAAGCATAGCCTGTGGCCGGTGAGGGGAGGGGCGGGTTTCTCCCCCCTTCTCTACCAGGCATAGCCTTGGGCTTGGGTGTCCTGGGTGACCGCACTGTGCCCCATGGCAGCAGGCAGGCTCTCAGGACATAGGTGTAGAGGATGGAAGACAGTGCCCAAGGGAGGGGGACACAGAGAGTCCCGGAGATGGCTCTGTCCCTGCTCTCCATCCCTCCCTTACCAGCGCTGCTTCTGGGTCTGACACCCCCGCCCCCTCCTGTCATCCAGGTGCATCCACTGCGGGGTCGTCCACCTGACCTTGGCCTTGCTGAAAAGCCACATCCAGGAGCGACACTGCCAGGTTTTCCACAAATGTGCATTCTGCCCCATGGCCTTCAAGACTGCCAGCAGCACCGCGGACCACAGCGCCTCTCAGCACCCCACCCAGCCCCACAGACCCTCCCAGTGAGTGCAGCTCCAGGGTCAGCAGGCCCGTGGGGTGGAGCTCAGTGGCCTAGGTGCTACGGGCGGGGGGAGGTTCCGGGACGGACCAGGGAGCCGGGGCTGGCGGGAGAGGTGCCTGGAGGTCACTGAAGACATCCTGAGGCAGGGGAGTATCCACATCGGCTCAGAGTAGTGTTTCCCCGGAGTGGACCCCGTTTCAGAGAGAGCACAGTGGGGGTGGAGGTTGTGTCCACAAGAGCCTGGCCACCTCACGCCCCGGGGCTTGTCTCGTCAGGCTCATTTATAAGTGCTCCTGTGAAATGGTCTTCAACAAGAAGAGACACATTCAGCAGCATTTTTATCAGAATGCCAGCAAGACGCAGGTGGGCGTCTTCAAGTGCCCTGAGTGCCCACTGCTGTTCCTGCAGAAGCCGGAGCTGATGCAGCACGTCAAGGTGGGGTGCCCTAGGGAAGGAGGCTGGGGAGGAGGACGCGCGCCTCAGGCCGGGGGGTCTGATTCTGTGCACCTTTCCCCTCGCCCAGTCAGTAATCGCTCTCCCCATCCCCAGAGCACCCACGGTGTTCCCCGAAACGTGGACGAGCTGTCCAGCCTCCAGTCTTCATCGGACACGGCTTCGAGCCGGCCTGGCTCTCGAGTTCCCACCGAGCCCCCGGCCGCCAGCGTGGCCGCTCGGGGCAGCTCCCTGCCCTCCGGCCGCTGGGGCAGGCCCGAGGCCCATCGCAGGACCGAGGCCAGGCCCCGGCTGAGGAACACTGGCTGGACCTGCCAGGAGTGTCAGGAGTGGGTTCCTGATCGGGAGAACTACGTGTCCCACATGAAGAAGAGCCACGGTCGGGTCAGTGTCGTCACATCGTCACAGTGCAGTGCCAGACTCTCTGGACATCTGTGGGCTCAGAGCCCCCTTGTGTGGCTGACCCCTTAGGGTTCCTGGTGCTTGGGGCAGGGTGGGTACCACAGATCCCGAGGTCTTTGGGGCACCCCCTTTCTGCCTGCATCACCCGAGTAGAAAGATATATCCAGAACCGTCTTACGGTTCTGATGCTTTGCATCCCGTCATCTCCCGTAGACGTTGAAGCGGTACCCGTGTCGGCAGTGTGAGCAGTCCTTCCACACCCCCAACAGCCTGCGCAAACACATCCGCAACAACCACGACACCGTGAAGAAAGTCTACACTTGCGGGTGAGTCCCTGGAGGTGGGAGCCGGGAGGCCTGAAATGCAAAAAGTCTGTCCAGGGCTTTTCTCTGCTGTGAGATCAGGGGTCGGAAGCAAGATGATACGAGCGGGTTTCTAATGGGAAAACGCTGTGGCTAAGTTAGAAGGCAGGGCTGGTAGGGAACCAGCTTCTAGAACCTGCTGGCCCCTGAGCCCTCCCCCTTCGTACCTCCCTGACCCTGGGCTGCACTGCCCGCTGCTCTGACGGAGGGCTGGCGGTGTCACTGTGCCCCGTCTGGCCGAGAGGCTTCCGCATCGTGTCTGTGCTTCGGGACATAGCCTGGCCTCTTCCTTGCTGACCTGGCTTAGGGCCAGCACATATATTGTGAGACCTGCTGTTGTTGTCTGCCACCTTGGCCGGCTCGTCAGCTGACCTTCTCTGGGAGCCCAGCACCGCCCAGCCAGCCCGATGACCACCCAGCCAGCTCTCTGCCTGCTCCAGACTGTCCCCTGGAGCCAGGAGCAGCTTCAGCTCCTGCCAGGGGTGCTCGGAGCCTGTCCTCTTACACAGTCTCTTCGGCTGCAGGTACTGCACAGAGGACAGCCCCAGCTTTCCTCGGCCCTCCCTTCTGGAGAGCCACATCAGCCTTATGCATGGTATCAGAAACCCTGATTTGAGCCAGACGTCCAAAGTCAGACCTCCGGGTGGACATTCCCCTCAGGTGAGTGCAGGGGCCCCTGCCCCTGGAGGCGCCTGCTCAGTGAGCCCCCTGAGCTGCAGGGCCAGCAGGAGGGCTCCGGGGAGCAACCAGCAGCCACAGCTTCCCTCAGTGTAGGCCATTCTCTAGTCACGCGTGACCCACCTGGGGACTGCATGCAGGTAAAGGACAGGGACAAAGATCTGTGAGACCGCCCATCAGCCTTTTGTTCCCGTGGTTTCCCTGTCACTGGGATGCTTTCCTCAGCTGTGTGTCATGTTGTGTGGACACTGGAGTGCGTTCACACTCACTGTCCTGTTTCTGCCCCACTGGTCCTGGGTCGGGGGAAGGGCAGGGCTGCCTGTCAGGCGAGGACGGCAGTGAGTGTCTCTCTTACACACACACACACACACACACACACACACACACACACACACACACAGTCGTTGTGGGAGGGGCTGGGTGCAGACCCCTGCTAGCCTGGGCCCTCGTCCCGTGACCTTGCCCCCATTTCGTGCCCTATTCCCATTATTTCTTCTGAACTTCTAGAACCGCTTGGTTCCCCTCCACTGTAGGCCCTTCCTGCTCCATGGTGGGGAGGGCTGCTTCTCACAGGGTCAGGCATGTCGGGGGGAATTTGAGAGCCGCCTGGACTTCCGGGGCGCTCCTTCTCGGCCACTCAGGGAGGGCGTTGGTCGGCAGGCCCTTCCGCACAGAGCAGGTGGGGTGTCAGTTGACATTCTGGCAACATCTGCCTGTGCTGAAAACGCACACCCCCCTCCAAATGCACGTGCCCTTGGAGCCACCATTCCGTCCCCAGGGTTTGTCCGCCCTGTAGCTTCGGCCTCGTGCCTGAGGAGGTGTGCGCAAGGATATTCGCTGCGGGGCTGTGTGCAGTGACAATGACGGGACACAACTGAATGTCTGCCAGCGGGGACGCCTCGTCATTGCCAGTGTTAGAGGAAGGAAGCCTCTGTGTATGCCCTCATGCAGCTGATGGCCAACGCATGTCATTAAGTAGAAAAAGGGGGAGGAAGAGTGTGCATGTAGCGCTATCGTTTTGTAGAAAACAACAGTTTTTTTAAAAAACTTTTTGTAATGTTCATTTGTTTTGAAAGAGAGGGAGAGAGAGAGAGAGACAGAGAGCACGGGGGGGGGGGGAGGGGACAGAGAGGGAGAGATCGACGTGGGGCTCCATCTCATGAACCTTGAGATCATGGCCTGAGCAGAAACCAAGAGTTGATGCTTAGCTGACTGAGCCACCCAGGTGCCCCAAAGATGACAGTTTTATCTTTGTGCACACAGAGACTCTCTCTTGGAGGGGCCTCAGAAGCCAGGTGGCAGGGTGTTCTGTGGAGAGCAGAGAACATGCCCCTCCCGTGTCTTTGGAATGTGGGGCCGCACACATACGTTACATTAGACAAAGCACCAGCCAACAGAAAAACCTGAAAGAAACCAGATCTAAACCCGGTTCGGGGCCAGGGCGAGCCTGGCCTGGGGGGGGACGTGGGGGGGGGGGGGGGGAGATTCTGTGAGTGCGGGGGCTGCGCCGTTCAGGTGTGCGGCTCAGCTCTGGGGCCCGGGCTGGGCTGGGACCCCACTCACCCTGCTTCCCCCTCCAGGTGAGCCATCTGAAAAGACCGGGCAGCGGAGCCGGGGACGCTCCGGGCACCAGCAATGGCGCGGCCGTCTCTTCCACCAAAAGGCACAAGTCCCTGTTCCAGTGTGCGAAATGTAGCTTTGCCACAGACTCGGGGCTCGAGTTTCAGAGCCACATACCTCAGCACCAGGCGGACAGCTCCACAGCCCAGTGTCTCCTCTGCGGCCTGTGCTACACCTCTGCCAGCTCCCTCAGCCGCCACCTCTACATCGTCCACAAGGTGAGAGACCAGGAGGAGGAGGAGGAGGAGGAGGAGGAGGAGGAGGAGGACGCGGAGGCGGTGGCGGTGGCGGAGGCTGCGGAGGCCGCGGAGCCAGAGGAGGGCTCCGGGGAGGAAGTGTCCATGGAGACCAGGGAGAACGGACTGGAAGAAGGTGCCGGAGAGCCTTTGTTGGGCGACACAGAGGCGAGGTCGCCAGGCCCGGCTTCTGAGGAGGACGGAGCCCAGGACGCTCAGAGTCAACCACAGGCCTCTCAGGACCAGGACAGCCACGCTCCGTCCCCTCAGGTGTGACCGGAGGTGTGGCAGTGTGCGTGGCCGGAGGGGTGCCCCGGGCGTCCTCCGTGTGCCATGGGGACGGTGGGAGATACGAGGCTCTGCCCCGGTGTGCCCTGGAGCAGTGCCCGCCCTGAGCTGTGGGGTCTGGGTGTCCCCCAGCCCCGGGCAGTGTGCGGTCACCCGGGACCCTGACAGCTCTGAATTTGCTTCTGTTATTTATGGCTTTGTGCTGCTTCTTGGTACCCCAGCTCTTGTCTGTGTCCTTCCAACCCCAGGCCGCGTACGTGGCCCGGCCCCAGCGCCGTCGTCTTGGCCTGAAACCCCTGGGCGCTGTGCTCTTCCGGGAGGTCCCCGCCCGCTGCCTGCAGCCAGGGCTCTCTTGGGAGCTCTCGCGGGCTGCAGATGGGCCGCTCTGCTTCCTGCCAGCGGAGCCGGAGAAGGGGGTGAGGCTGCCGGCGCGGTCCTTCCTGGGGAGCTCTGCCCGGGCTGGCCTGCGGAGGGCCCTCAATCACCCTGCCCTTCCTTCTTGTCTTCTCGGATTCTTTTCCCCCAAAAACGGTCCTGGAGAATTGTCACCCGGGCCCCTCCTGTCTGTGCGGGTGGGAGAAGGTTGTGCAGCACACTGGTGTTTGGACCCCGGGAGGGCAGGTGCCGCGGTCCAGGCAGGCAGGCACCGAGAGGCACACCCCCTTCAGAAGGAGCCGTGTGCCCCTGTTCTGCTGCTGTTCTGCCTTTCCTGACAAGTGGGCTTGGGGGCACACGGACACTGGGATCTTTGTACTCTCGCTCCTGTGCCATTAGAGAGGCCGCCGCTCCGGGCAGGCCGGCCCCTCCTCCTCCTGGCTATACTCATGTTGCTCAGACTATATTTCAAATAAAAACTCTTCTTACCATGCAGGTGGGCTCTTGTATTCCTCTTCAGGTGAGCCTGGCCCTACCCTGCTGCGTGTAAGAGTCTCTCCCACACTTCTGTCACTGTCCCATCTCTAGGGGAGAGCAGTGTCCTGCCGTCCCAGGAAGGTCCTTCCCAGATTCTTGGAGCCGTGGTTAGGAAACCGGCGGCTCAGAACTTGGTCCTCTAGAAACCTTGCAAGGGCGTGAGGGGAGGGTCTTTGTACTGGTCAAGCGTCACCTGCAAGGCCTCCCCGGGGTCAGCAGCCTTGGCATTAGGGCCCACTGAAATGTTCTGGGCGCCTCTCTCTTTCCTACAAACCGGTGGCTGTGGGGCGGGGTGGGGGGGGAGATGTTCTGTAGTTATCTTGTGTTCGGGAGGCCTTGCTGTTGCTGCCGCCACAGGGACCTCTCTGGTGTGGAGATTCGGGATCAGACGGGAGGCTGGGCCGTCTTCACTGCTGGCAGAGTCGGGGCCCTGTGGAGGTGACCTCTGAGCTCTGACCCAACCCGTGGCTGCAGCCCTGCATGGCCGGGGTGTGGGGCTGGTCCGGCGGCGCCCATTGCAGCAGAGGGAGGCGGGTGCTGGCCGAGTTCTTACAGGTGCTCTTTCAAGGGAGGCACTATCAGTTGTCAGATAAATACGCCTGACCTTTTCACAATTGAAAAAAAGTACATTTTCTGTCAGATCCCAGTGGAAATGCGAACGGCACGGGGCACCGCTAAGAGCCCGCCTCCGTTTCAGACCCTGCCGTCCCTGCTTCCCAGGCAGGCAGTGAGGCAAGCTGGGCCCGATCCGGCCACCTGCAGACGCTGAGGCCACCCCACGTGGGCTGTCATCCCTTTCCTGGTTCCGCTGCGGGGCCCGCCCTGCCCCCCATGGTCCATTCGCAGGGACGGATCACAGAGGAGGCCCTGAGAAGGGTTTGACATGGATTGTTGCCTCTCTTCCCGCTCAGAAATAGCGGTGGGTGGAGTGGGGGAGGGGGTAGTGACCTCGCAGCCTCGACGACCACCTGTCCTGACCCACATCCAGCTCTCTTTCCCGGGAGCGGTGTGGGGTGAAAAGACCGACCTCCTCGCCAGGAAGCCTGGGCCACATCCTGGGTTCCGCCCCTAATCGGCTCTTAGCAAACCCACCCCCCTTCCAAATAGTCCTGGTGACTCCCCTCCATCTCGCCTCACAGGCCTTTGTGGGATGAGGAGTGTGGGACCTTTTCTAAGTTTGTGAAACACTATATGAACGTAAGGGATTCTTGCCTTTAGGGCATGGAGGGTGGGGCGCACCCCACCTGCTGTTCAGGCTTGGATGCGGATGGTCAGCGATAACTTGCCCGGGACACGTATCCATCATGTAGCAACAGTGACGGCGATGGCACTTCAGACCCTGCTAGCGTGCCCCATATCTTGCTAAATACTTTCCGGTGGTTTCCATTTAGTCCTCATGAGGATCTCACAGAAAGAAAACCGAGGCTCCGAGAGGTCAAATAACCCGCTGGGCTGCCTGTAAGTGCTGGTGCCGAGTCAAGCCCGCGGGATCCTCAAGTCCACGGTGTCAATCCCTGTGCCCCGGCTGCTTTGGCTGGCCACCAGCTCAGTGGCACTCTGCAGCCACCCACACACCTGCCTTCCTACCTCCCCTGTGGTCGGGTAGCCCACGGAGCGCCAGGTTCTCTTTGCAGTCAGTCTGTGCCAAGTCACCCCAAGGAGAGCCCTGCGTGAAACTTCCGTGCGTGACGCTCTGCAGCCCGGGCAGTGTTTCCCCGACCTTCCATTCACATTGGGGTATATCTTGCATTTGAAGACTGTTTTTCGGGGCGGGGGCGGGGGGGACCATCCCAGAAAACATGGTTCCCTCAGGGTCCAATATCTTCCGATCTTTTCTTTTTTTCAGATGTTTTTAATGGGTGTGCTATCATATCGTTTGTTATCATCAGAAAACGCTTGCTGTAACAAGCACTTATCTGCACATTAGCCGGAGTGAACACTCTGCTGATCAAGTTAAACAGATAAGATCCCCACCCTTGTAGAAACTACAACTTAATACACTCTAAGGCTTGACAAATGACTCGTATTTATTTTCCAACTGCTTTATCTCTGTAAAATGATGTGCTGAATTACTATAATTGGTGTAGAAAGAACTGTTCCCTTAACTTATGTAAACAGTCTGGTTTTGAAAACTTCACAGTTGTGGCTTAGCGAGTTCTCGACACACTCTGCCTTCCCTGAGACAGAGGAACCCCTGCTTGCCCTGTTCACCACTGTATATTCCGCTCTGGGCGCACTTTCTTTAACTCGTTTTTAAATTTTTTGTTGTTGTTTTGAAAAATTAATACATTTACACGGTAAGACATCCAAACAATACAAAAGAGTGAGTATACAATGGAAAGTAAGCTTCCTATCGGAGGTCAGCCTTCAGTTCCCCAGCCCGCCTCCAGAACTAATCACTGTTACCTAGATCCTGTGTACCCTTTCTGAGCAATTCTATGCATTTACAAGTTTATAAATATGTATATTTATATATCTATTTTTAATACAAATGGTAGCATTCTATGCAGCGTTCTGAAGCTTGCTTTTTTTTTTTTTTTTTTTTTTCCACTTCCGCAATGGAGATTGTTTCAAATTCATCCAGTGGGTCAGTCTAATTCTTTGAAAGCTCCTCACACGGTTCCTTGCAAACCGTAGCGGTCCCAAGAGTGTTCGAGTGAGTGAGTGAGTGAGTGCACGCACGTATGCACGTGGGAATGAAAGAGTCTGATTCAACTGGTCGCTACAAAGTTGTCTCAGGGTCTACTCTGAGCAAGACAGAATGTTCTAGATTCTAGGATGTGCCGTGTCATCACCCCTTCAATTACCCGCCCCCCTTCCCCGGCCGTGTTTTCCAAGGGATCCAGGCCATTCTTGACCTTTTCCATGAACAGATGCCACAGCAGCCTTAGGAACCAGGTGCTGGGAACCTTGGGCCCCTCTGGAGGAAGGAGCAAACCAGGAGCCAGGTCCCAAGAATAGGATTTTTTTTTTTTTTGAGGTCCCTATTTAAAATGCTTTTATCTTTTCTTTCTTTCTTTCTTTTTTTTAAATGCATTTTTCTTATTGGAAAATGACATCACATTGTTAGAGAAAATAAAAAACGTGTATTTATAATCCCATCTTACTTTTGCATTTGTTTTTATTACTGCCTTATCAGTTTCCAGTTCTTTCCAACCGCTTTTCCAACGGACTCTTGCTCAGCTCATAGCTGAATATGATATGATTATGGTAACAACCGGAAATTGAAAATTTCCATATGACAGACATTATTCTTCCATTCATTCTCTTATGTAGGCTCAAAACTCAAAACACTAGGATTCTTTGGAGGTTCAGAATGGTTGAGTAATTTCCCTAAGGCCACAGAGCTCGTTGCGGGCAATGCTGGGATTCACTCAGGTGCGAGGAGCACCACATTGCCTCTGATTCTGTACCCTACTTTTTTCTACTTAACATTGTATCTGGGCATTTTCTGTGTTTCTACATAGCCCTTAAATCCTCATTTTCAATCATTGTAATCATTTTCAAATCAACATAATTTACTTAACCCATTTCCTGTTTAACATTTAATAAATCTCCCTCTTCGTCAGTGCAAGGAAGAGTCCCGGGCATACAGACTTTTGCTTCTGCAGAATTATTTCCTCAGGGGGTTACCCCTACTTCCTTGACTGAACCCCCTGGCAATGTGCTAGAATGAAGAAAGCCAGTGACTAGAAACCAGAAGCTCTATAACTAAGTTGTTTGATCTTTCTTGGCCTCAATACTCCCATCTGTCAAATGCCGGGGGGGGGGGGGGGGCGGTGGTGGTGGTGGCTTAAATCTCTGAGGATCCTGAGCTGGGCTAGATTTTACCTTCTTGTTCCTTATAGGTTTATATCAAAGAGAGGAGACCTCCCTAAAGGCAAGAACTCTTAACTGCATTTCTTCTCCTTTTCAATTGTTTTATTTATTTATTGACTTTTGGTCCTTAGTCACACACAAAAAATGGAAATGATCCCTCTCCACCCCCTCCCCTCAAAGGCAGTATCACTTGTTTGCATTTGTTTCGATTATCATTTCCATCAGATTTATGCTTTTTCAGACAGAGTCTGGCTCTTCTCTAAGTATCTTTCTTTGGGCTTTTGTCAGGCCTTTCCAAGTTTGAACCATTCACGTGATAATTCAGAAGCATCTTCAGATCCCTCTGTTCCCTAGGTGTCTTTTCATTAGGGACCTAGGTGCAGATGAGTTCTTGAGCTAGTTCATTGTATAGTGCATTGGCCTTTGAAAATGCTCTTATTTTTATATTTATTATTGCAAATTGAAATTGAGTTTTTAGTGCATGAATACTAAAAAAGTCAATATCTATATGACTGATTGTATGGAGAATGGGGCAAAGGGATGATAAAGCCATTTAGGTTAGTTCTGATTGGGAAAAGCCCCCATCCTGGCATGTGCTCACATGACAGAGGTCCGGCAGCACCATCATTTCATAGGTGGGCATGGTATTTGTGTGTGTATACATATATACACACACACGTGTGTGTATACGTACGTATATACACGTGTGTGTGTATATATGTATGTGTATACACGTGTATATATACACATGTGCGCGCGTGTATATGTATACGTGTGTGCATGCATGTGTGTATATACATGTGTGTATATATGTATTCATATACACACGTGTATATATGTATTCATACGCATGTGTGAATATGTACATGTACACACGTGTATGCGTGTGTATATATACGTGTGTGTATGCGTGTGTGTATATGTGTATTCATATACACGCGTGTGTATGTATATATACACGTGTGTATGTGTGTAATGTATATGTGTGTGTTTATGTACATATATACACGTGTGTGTGTGTGTGTGTGTCTTTTGCCTCTATTTTCTGTGAAGATGGGGATAGTTCATGCCTTTGATGCTTGCAGAGTGGTTCAGCTGCTCCTTGATGGGACATTCATTTATGAAACTGAGAAGCTCCACTGTTTCTCAGCCCCCCTCTTTCAGTTATAGCCCACGGCACACTGTGTATACAATTCCCATTTTCCTCTAGGACTTTCTGGTCCTTAGACCAATTTGCTTGGAATTTCTCCCTAGGACCCATGGTGCATAGACAGGGCTGAATATTTTTTGTATCTAAGGAGGAGGGTAGGTTTTGCTTCCTGAGAAGCTCTATTGTCTATGGAGGAGGGCTTTGAATATGATTTCCAAGTGGGGTTAGTAGGGGTGGGGAGTGGCAGCTGAGGAGGGGAAGGGGGAGGGGCTGGCAAGGAAAGGGCAGAAAGTTGTGGAGGTCAGGCAGGAGAGTTTGGGCAGCTGGAGGGTTTAGAGCCTGGAGATGGCACTTGACTTTGCGGGTGGGCAAGGGTGGTGGTGGTGACGGGCTCACACACTAGGAGTGGTCCATTACAGGCAAACATGGTGGGTGCCAGCAAGCTGGAAAATGATCTTAAAAATGATCGGTGGTGTCCCGTGGGTGAGTGGTCCTGGCGGCTGCTATTGCTGAGAGTTGTGAATGGGGTGAGATGTGGCTGCTGTGGAATGGAGGGCTGGCTGAGACACACGAGGTTCCTTAGAGAAAGACTTGAAGGGGAGGAGAAGGACCTACCTGCTCCTGCTGTAAGAAGACCAGGACAGGCCTGGGCTGGAGGTGGGGGGGGGGGGGAACGCGGTGGCTCTCCTGGTCTCTCTGAGGGTGCGGCATTTTGTGTCCTGGGCCTGAGTGACCTGCCCCCTGACCACAGAGTCACCCTCTCATCTCGTGATTGCCTTATTCTGGACAGGGCTGCTGTGGAATGAGAGTAGGTGCATTGGGGAGGGCACCCGGCTGGGGCAGCTCTACCCAGGTCCCAAATTCCCCTTCCAATCAAACCAGAATCAGGAGTGGCTTCTTGTAGCCAGTAATCCTCTAATTGGTGTCCACTTACTCCAGCGCAGATGTGGCCACTTCTCCAGTCCCTGGAGTGCCAGCCAGAGTGGCCAGCTCACCCAGGAAGGCAGGACCTAGGATCTCCACCCTCCAGGGTCAGGGGCTCAGCTGCCTGAGATGGGAGCTCTGAGGGCCCTTGGGGGAAGGCCAGACAAGCCATCCAGAGCACTGCAGATTGGCTTGCCGGAAGGACAGCTTCAGCGGTAGGGCCTCACGGGAGGGCAGGACCAGCCACAATCCAGGGCTTTGTTGAGCTCAGGGCTAAGACCTTTAAAATGAAGGGAATCAAAGGAAGGAAAAACAGAAAGAAGAAACTGGAGGGGTGGACATGTGTTCGATTAACTTACCGTGCTATTAACGACTTGCCCTGAAGAGGGGCCACAGGCCTGGGGGGGCTCGGAAGCACGGTGTGGAAGCTGATGTGGCTTCATCAGGAAGGTCTCACTGACCTCTGAACTCAATCCCTGTGCCATGGCTTGTGGAAAAGGCTACTTCAGCCTGAGTCCACACAGCAAAATAAGATCTTGACAGTCTATGGAGCAGAATGACATTGGTGATGGTGGTACGGAGCCCGGAAGAGCTCACGTGTGCGGCGTAAGGTTAACGGCACAGTAGCTTAAGGCGGACACTGGCAAAGCGGACGTGTTCGCAGCGTGGAGCATCCAGTCTGGTGTAGGGCCCTCGGTGCCATCTCATTCAAGGAGCTATTGAAGGAACTCGAAATCTCGTCAAGAAAAGAAGTGTTCTGTGACCAGTCACACTTCCTCTGTGTGGCCTCAGAGGGCAGAACAGAATTAGACTCGATAAAAGGAAAATCCTCTTGAAAATGAAACGGGCTGCCTGAGAAGTAGCGTATTTATTCCCAGTGAGAGGTGGAGGGGTTACTATAGGATGACCCGGTCCCCTTCCTGCCGACTCTGGGTAATCCCCGCCCCACCCCCTGCCCCCACTCCCTTGTTTCCTCCCCTCCACCTGGCTGGGGCCACATGTTCTGCCCCTCAGACGTGTCCCTGCTCCAGGCCAGGGAGCCGGCTCTGGCCCCCAGGAGCACCACTGTCGCACTCAGGGACTGGCATCTGGCCACTCTTGCTGGGCGGGCCTGGCGCCGGCCATTGGTCTGTGTCCGCTCCAGAAGGCCAAAGCTTGCACTTTATAACCCAACTCTGGCAACTCATTACTGCTTGATGATGCGCCTGATTTCCTTCGAGCTCTTTTGAGATGCGGAGGCAGGGAGGGAAGGGAGAGTTGGGGTGAACATGTCCAGGAAAAGCAAACATTTTGTCGCCCTCGTGGGTGGTGAGGAAGGAGGCCGGGCAGGGGGAGGGCAGGGAGAGCTGACGGAGCAGAAGTTCGAGAGCCCTGGAAAGAACAATAGACGTTTTGAAGCAGAGGTTAGTATAACTCAGAGATGATGGAGATAGCCTGTCCTCCTTCAAAGCTGAAGTTCTTATCCGGTGCTCCCACTTTTCCCTGCTGACCATTGCAAGCGAGGAGGGGGATGGGGAGGTTGGAGCTTGTTTGGAACCGTGGCTGTAGGGAAAGCAGAAGGTCGGCTTGGGGAGTTGGGAAGGGATTGCCAAGTTGCCTGAGATCAGACTCAGGCTGGAAACCAGAAAGTTTGGCCAGACCGGGAGCAAGAAGCCGCGGCCAGATCCCAGGTTAGGAACCAGCAAGGGAGAGTGAGTAGAAGGTCAAGGGGCAAGGGAAAGGGGATCCCTGAGGAGAGTGTAGCTGTAGTTGAAGTTATTGTCTACCCCACGCTATGCCTGTGTGTCGACGGGGATGGGGTGAGGAGGATAAAGAAGCCAAGAAGAAACTCGTGAGTGGAGAAGTCGGGGGGGCTGGGAGTCTGGAGTCGCCCTAAGGCAGAGGGCAGGCTTCGTAGGTGGAAAGATGATAACAAAATGGCATTTTAGAGCTGGAGAAATTCCTCTGACTGGGTTCAAGGGATGGCATTTGATTGGGTTGCTACGGGAAGTGAGGGTGAAGGTCTCTGAGGGGATGAGCTAGGCAGACCTGCTGCCAGTGTGTTGGCTGAGTTATTAGAAAGGCAGGGATGATGGCAGGGGACCGGAGCCTGGTACACAGTGACGCTCAACGTGCGGTGGCCCGAGCTCAGTAAGTTCAGGGGGAAGATGGCGAGGAGTGTGGAATGGTGTCCTGATAGCTAATAAATGTTGGGTGATGTGTGTTTTTGGCCAGTGCTTCAAAGGAGAGTGGATTGTTCTCTCTGACTTTTGTCAGTGTTGGAAGAAAGAGAGCTGAGTAAGAAGGGGAAGAAGTGGAACTAAGTCGGAACAAAAGGTGTGTTCAAACTCTTCTACGCCTCGATGAGAGGGGCTAATGTAATTGGGTCAGAGTGTCCTGGGAGACCCTGCCATTCTTGGACAGGGAACAACTTCCCCCGTCATTGCTGAGCTAAATACGTTAATTATCAGTAGCCCAAGGGGTGCCTGGGTGGCTCAGTCGGTTAAGCACCCGACTCTCGACTTCGGCTCAGGTTATGATCTCGTGGTTTGTGAGATCAAGCCCCGCGTCGGGCTCTGCGCTGTCACTGTGGAGCTTGCTCGGGATTCTCTCTCCCTCTCTCTCTGCCTCTTCCCCACTTGCATTCTCTCTTTCTCAAAATGAAAAAAAAAAAAAAACAAAAAAAAAACCTTTAAAAAAATAAACAAAAAAAAGCAGTAGCCCAAGATTTTCCTACTGTAAGCACCCGGTTACTCTAGGGCCCCGGGAAGTTCAAAACAACCGGGTGAGAGGATCCTGGCACCACTAACAGATTCCTACAACACTTCATCAGGGCGCATCCAATAGCAAACCTTGGATGACAGTTATTTCCAAATGCAAAACCACGGCATGAGCTTCTCTGTGCTCTTTCAGCACCACGTGCAAACTTCTATCAGAGGTTCTATCTTTCTTCCGCTGGAGAGGTTCTCCAGGGTCCAGACTAGAACATTCATCCCTGTACCCTCAGCGCCTGGCACGATACCTGGAGTGCAGGAGTCAGCATGTACTTAGCGAACACTTGCTGAATGAACACCTACGACCTCCAGGATCATAAAGGGAACGCCTCACTCCTCTTTCCAAAGGGGAAAGCTCACACTCGGGGATGGGGAGCCATTGCCCAAGGTCACACTCAGCGGCAGAGGAGAATCAGAACCTGAGTCTCCAGCCTCCCGGCTAGAGAGAGGCTGGACTCCCAGCCTCGGACTTGGTTGACACCGCTCGACGTGCCCTTTCTCTCTCCGGCTAGACTGTAAGCTTAGAGAGGAAAGAGATTGTGCCCTTCTGACCTCTCCATCCCTGGGTGTCTCAGCGCCCCTTCCTCGGCTCTGCCCCCATCCTCATGAAAGTCTTGCTTATTAAATTGGCAGACAGCCACAAGAAGCTGGAAGGACACCAGATGGCAGGAACAGAACCCGAAACGGTTCAGACAAGGAGGAGAGGGAGTGCGAGATTAAGAATAAGAAGGCGAGCTTTAACTGGAAAAAGGTACAAGTTTGCCCTTAGGGTAAAAAAGACTTTACAAGCAGGAGTGGGAAGGACTTAGGTGAGCGGTGGTTCACCCTGAACATGCACGGGCTCAGGATCAATGAAATCATTTGGCTGCGGCAAAGCCGTTGCTAGGGCGTGGGGCACACACCCAGAGAGGTGCTAATTCAATTCTAGGCTGCTGTGGGGGTGACCTCTGTGTGGGTCACATCTTCAAAAGGAAATTGATAAAGTGGAGGGCCACTAGGGTGACTAGTGGGACCACATCCGTGGTCATCCTGTGAGAGATGGGCTCGAAGGGAAGTCTAGGTTCCTCAGTGTACCAGACGAAACCTTCTGGAACTGGCCCTGCCTAATTGTCCATTTCCCCCATCTCCTTTACACTTGAGCAACATGCCCACCGGGTTATTGTGCACCTCCCTATCTTTGTCCACACTAGTCCCTCCATCTGGACTAGTCTGTCTATCCTTTTCCAGTCCTCCAGTTGACTTGGTGAGCACCGATGCAGTTTTCAAAATCCTCAAGCTTACTGCCTCGTAAACTGTCCCAACCAAAACCCCTGGCAGCCCATCCTTTGCTCTATATTTTTATGCTCCCCCTCTACCTAGTTTTATAATTGTGCATTTCACCTTCACCGCATTTTGTTCATATGCCAGTCTTTCCTATTTGACAAAAGGTTCCTGGAATCACGGATCCTGTGGCTTCTGCCTGCATCACACTGCCCTAGCCTGATCCATGGGTGTTCACACAGCTTAAACAAATGACCCAAAACTTCCAGCAAGCTTCCAAAGACTTGGAGGAGCGTCCCGTAGCTGCCTGAAGAGATTCTGATATGTGCACCTGCAGAGAGAGCCAACAACAAGGATAAATGGGGACATGTGGCTGGGAGGTGGATTTGGGCTCACGAGGAGAAACTGCCTTAGTATTGGTCAGGACTCACATTCCACCAACAGAAGCCTCATTTGAAGGGGCGTGAGCAAAGGAAGAACTTTCTGGGTACCCCGATTCCGTGAAATGTTTGAACTGCCAACCCACAAGAAGGTCAGAGACAAAGCCGGATCTCAGAAACACAATGTACCTGGAAGTCGCCAGGACTCTGAGCCCCTTGCTTTGCTTCTCTCTGTCAGAGACCTCCCAGCTCCCAGTTTTCCAGCACAGAGAGACTACTTTTCTCTCCCAATTCCAGTTAAAAACATTTTCGTGACGAACTCTGATTGGCTTGACTTGGCTTGGGTGTGATGCTTCCCTTTGTGGTCAGGGAGATAGATAGTACCATGAATAGGGTGGCTTGAGTCAGCCGATTGAGGCCAGGGATGGGTTCACCTCAGAATCACACAGTGAGAGTGGGGGAAGGGCCATTTCCAAAAGGACTGGGAAGATACATGGATGCAGCTTCTAGGACAGAGGGGTTGTACTCCTTTGTTCCAAACTTCTTTTTAAAATTTATTTTAATTTTTTAAGTGTTTATTTTTGAGAGAGAGAGAGAGAGAGAGAGAGAGAGCGAGAGCGCGCACAACTGGGGGAGGGGAGGGGTAGAGAGAGAGAGGGAGACACAGAAATCAAAGCAGGCTCCAGGCTCTGAGCTATCAGCACAGAGCCCTACGTGGGGCTCGAACTCAGTGAGGTCATGACCTGAACTGAAGTATGAACCGTCAGGTCATGACCTGAGCTGAAGTATGAACCATCAGGTCATGACCCGAGCGGAAGCCTGACGCTTGACAGAATGAGCCACCCAGGGGCCCCCCTCCTTTGCTCTAAGTTCCTAATGACCGTAGCCATCCAGCTCCAGGCACTTCCTCCATAAAGTGCTTTCATGGAAAAAGGAGAAAGAAGGATGGATAAATGTTGGTCACTCCCAACATTTAGAACCAGATTTAGGCAGTGCTTACAACCTTGCTCTGGGAATCGCCGCCCTGTTGAATTGTGTTCTGGGCGTCAGGACGCAGCCATTCCCCCCACGGGTGCTGGGAAACCGAGGCTGGGTGGAGAAGGAGCTGCAATTATTCTGCCAGTGGGTTTTGAGCCCTTCGTCCATGCTGGATAATGGACGGGAACACAAGACGCACCCGGGGGAGCTCTGACCTCCCGGGGTCACTCGACGACGGAGACAGGTGGGTCTGCCTAAGT
>NW_024412416.1:4741550-4750912 GCF_014898765.1 Herpailurus yagouaroundi | reverse complement strand
GGCGAGCGGGGCGCGGCAGGGGCCGGCGGCGGGATGGGGTCGCGCAGGGACCCCGGCCACGGCTGGGGCGCGGGCTGGCGCTCCGGGGCGGGCGGCGACGGCGAGGACGACGGGCCGGTGTGGATCCCCAGCCCGGCCAGCCGCAGCTACCTGCTCAGCGTGAGGCCCGAGACCAGGTGAGCGGCGCGCCCAGGGGGGTGGGGGTGGGGTGGTTGGTGGGGGGCCGGCGGCGGGACCCTGGATGGCACCCGGGCGCCCGCCTCTCGGGTCCAGGCGCAGTGGCCCTGAGGCCCCTCGAGGCTCCTCTTGTCCTGACCCCTCAGGGCCCAAGGGCCTCGGGCAGAGAGAGGAGCAGGGCCCCACTCAGGGGGAGGTCTCGCGGGGCCCTGAAGGCCTCCCTTCTGTCCCCTCCCTTCCTCCCTCGGGGCCCACGGTCCCACCCGCACCCTCACCCCGCAGCGGCTCCTCCCTGGCCTCGGATTCCACAGTGAGCGATAAGGGGATAAGGGACCAGAGTGGCTGAAATTCCTCCCTGGCTAGAAGGGAGGGGAGAGTATTCAGGGGGTGGGGGGACCAGAGAGATGGGAGGGGGGCGCTAGGGGGACCCCCGCAGTGGGGGATACTGAGCTCGGGGTGGTGGTGTTGGGGGTGGTGTTCACCAGGAAAAAATTAAGGTTCTTCTTTTTGGGCAGATGGGTTCTTCCTCTGGGCCCCGGGGCTGTGGTCTTCCCCAGGATCTCTGTGGGGCTGGTGAGGTGAAGGGGGGCGGGGGGATGAGGTGGGGTGAGGTTGGCCCTGTCTGAAGAGTCAGAGCTTGGGGTTCCCAGGGGAGCCAGTTGCCCTGCCCAGGTTGGGGGAGCGGGATGCCAAGGGAGGGGTCCGGCCATGAGCCCTTTGCTCCTCTGTCAAGAGTGAGAGGTGTGGCTGCTCTCTTTGTTTTAGGAGCTAGACTACCCACAGACAAAGACACACGGTCGGTCAGTAGAGAGGCATACCAGCACTACATGGCAGGTGGACACCCAGGGACACATGTACTGCCATGGAGAGGGACATTTCCTGCCCCCTCTGGGCAGGTCAGTTTCCCTCCAACTCTGGAGCCTGTTTTCCAAAGGGAACCGTGATGGTTGGCTGTTGGGACAGTGGCTGTGTCACAGCCCCAGAACTTGGCTTGTTGTGGGTTATGCAGAAAACAGCCACTCCCCTGAGAAGCTGTCTGGGGACCTCTTGTCCTCCGTTCCTAAAACAGCAGCAAAACAGGCATCAAGGACGTTCAGGAAAAGTCCCAGGCACTTCCTCGTGAATTGGCTGAGTTCTGTTGACCTTGGAGTTGGAAAAGTTCAAATGTAACCGGAACCGGTTTCTGCATAAAACTCGTCAAATGGTGTCACATGTCTGGGGCAGGGCTGAGGGCTGGCATCGGTGACTGAGTCAGACTGGACAAGGCCCCTGGCTGCCAGGAAAGAATGCCCCTTCCTCCTAACCATTGACTCCACGGAAAAGCTGGAATGAACCTGGGACATTTACTCCAGCCTGTGGGGGGAAGCTGACTTGCTTGTAGGAGCGTCACTCTTGTCTCCCACTTGTCACAGTGACTTGCCTGGGCTGTGCCTCCTGCATCTGGCCTTTGTCAATACGGCAGAACAAATAGGAGAGAGGCAGTGATAGAGGGAGGGAAGCAGGGGCGGCTTGAAAACCAGGCAGAATGGGGAAGACAGTGGATCTGGACTGTTAGAGAAAAAGCTGGAGAGTGGACACCTACCTTGATGGTAGATACATTTTAATTGCCTAACCCATGAGCACAAAGCAGTGGGCCGGTCTGAGAACTGCAGGTGGGATGGGAGTGACTGGTTCAAGCCCCCTGAACCTAAATGAGAATGCTCTTAAAAGGATACTCTTTGCATCAAGCATTTGGAGGAGGCAGGGCTGGGGCGGTGTGAGAGAGGGTTTTCTAGTCCGGGCCTGTGGACCCGGTTTTGCCCCTGCCAGCTGGCTACAGACCCCGACAGGTCCTGAGGGACAAGGAGGGCCAGACTGATCTCACCTCCGGAAAAGCCTCTGGCCAAAGAGAAGAGAGTGTGGATGTGAATGGGGCTGTGTTGGGGAGAGGAGGGGCGGCCGTTCCCACTTGTCTAGCGAGGCCTGACTCTTGCGTTAGAGCAGGCAGCCACGCAGTCTTCTATCCCTCAGAACAGCCTGACTGCCTGTGGGGATGGGAAGAGGGCCCAAGACACGAAGGAGAAAGAGGGTCCCTTGAGGACTTTGCCAGCTGTCCTTGGCTCCAGCCCAGATGAACCCTGACTATCCCAGAGTCCTGACTGAGAGGCAAGTTCTGTTCCACTCACTCTTGGCTCCACCATTTTCTGGGTCTCCCTCTATGCATGGAGCTCACGAGGCGTTGTTCTCAAGGGCCCTTGTGAGGACGGACTGCCCCTTGGGGACCGATGGACAGCTGGGCTGGGGCCTGGGCCACGGGAAGCTTTGGTCCAGGTCTAGAGCCTGGATCCCTGTGCATACCTCCCCTCCCCTGAATCCACAGCCCTGAAGTGGTTTCCAGTCAGTAGTCAGCTCGAGGATATTTGTAACACCCGTTGGGGGCAGACTCCCAGCAAACTATAGGCCCAGCCTCCTAGGGCGTCCAGCCCCTAGGGCCTCATCCCTGTAGAAGACGGGGCAGGGGTAGGCTGGAGCAGGTTAAGGAGGTATAGTCGGGTGGGTCTAGTTATGACTAACTACCTTCCGAGGGACACTCGGAAGCTTTAGGAGTCTCTGTCCCCCCGTTTCTTGGAGACCCTGGCCCAAGGGGGCTCAGAGGAACAGCAGAAGCTATGGTGTTTGCTACAGACAGCTCTGGAACACCTCTTCTGTCCCGCTTAGGTCAGGCAGGTTGTCTCAGGCTTTCAGGGAAACTGAGGCATCAGGCTAGGACTTCCCAAGGGCCTTTTACATCCCAGAATATGTGAAAGCCGAGAAGAATGGGAGGCCCCGGGTTCCACAGCCAGTCCTGGCTCCCTCCAGGCTCACTTTTCCTTCTTTACCAAGAGGCCTTTCTTGGGCCCTGAATTCCCATCCTGTAAAATGAAGGTGGCACTAAGAACTGTTCCAGGGCTTTCTGCACCAGCGTTTGGTGCCCCTGATTCTGACCTCCTCACAGGCGGTAAAGGGAGAGTTTCCTGCCTGGATGGGGCCCTAAGCCTAGCTTTGGCCCAGTTGGCAGGGCACGGGCAGCGCTCCCACTTTCTGAAGATAAGCTGCCTCCGTGGCACAGGATTCCTCCTGCCGGATCTGGCTGACAGCGTAGGGGTGAAGCCCGGAGAGCGCAGGACAGGGAACAGAGCAGCCCTAGAGAGAGCCAGGGAGGGGGTCACCATCGCAGCTCAGTCCCTTATCTCCTTGCAGGTGGCACCTGTCATTCTCCTCTTGGAATTAGAGAGCTGATTCTCTCCCTCTCCTTCCCAGGGAAGAAATCCAGACCCACCAGAGGACAAATCTCTCAATTACGAGGTGAAAGGCAAAGGAAGTTCATGGTCAGGAAAGGATGGACTTGGCCAGTGTCTGGGAACCATGAGAGGTTCTGCCCACGCGGCCTCCAGAGGATTTGTAAAGCTCTGAGCAGAGGCAGCTGCGTTCTCGCTCTTTCCATCTTTTCTGGAGCAGCAGCTCCCTCTGGGGGGCGGCACCCTTCCTTTTTGAGAGATGCATTTGCCTTCCCTCTCTCCACCTTCTTTCCCGCTCTCTCACTTTCTTCCACAAAACAGCTGTTGAATGGCTGCAGTCAGCTGAGCACTGTGCTAGGAGTATGGAAGCTACAAAAAGAGCTAGGTCTGAAGGCTGGGTGGGCAGCAGGAAGGAGGGAGGGCTTTCCAAGCAAGGAGGCCAGAAGGATGGGCTCAGAGGCCGGGCGTGGACATGTCCATGGCAGTTAGGGACAGGTCTGGTTCCAGTGGAACATGGTATTGGGAAGGAGAGAACGATAGTCATAGGGGTTGTGTGAGCAGATCAGGGAGGGCCTTGCACGCCCAGTTAAGGAGTTGAGACTCAGTGTAATGTACAATGGGGGGGGGGGGGGGCGGGGACTGTCACATTTTTTTCAGGGAAGTGGTGTGATATGCGGGGCGAAGGAGAAGGGGGCTGAGGTGGTCATCGGATTTGGAGCCGTGGGGGTCTCGATCAGAACACGACAGCAGGGCTAGAGCGAACGGAAGAAAGCAGGGCCGAGCATGGTTGACCGGCTGGATTTGGGGCCTGGAGGAGAGGGAGGGGTCCAAAATGGCACATTTACGGTTCGGAGTTTGGGAGGATGCTGGAGGTGGCCACACACCCAGGAACCCCTGAGAGGAAGCCGTGTTTTGGGGTAGAGGTTGAGGTTGGGTTTTGGGTTATAAAGGGACAGACCATCCCTGTTCTCATAGGGGCAGCTGAAGGGAGTAAGAGTGGAGGGGGTGGCCTCGCCTGGAGGTGTCTGTGTGAAGAAAGGTGGAGGGAGGGGCGGGTGGGGTGGTCTCCCTGGGTGGATCCGCAGCCCCCAGCTAGTGTCCCCTTTCAGCCACCCGGGGCAGGAGGGGTGACCAGGGCCCCTGGACATAATGGGCCCTTGTGCTGGTCTGACCGAGCTGGGGGCCTCCTGGCTCCTGCTGAATTAACCGCTTTGTTTTTCTCCTCTTCTCTCTTCCAGCTGGTTTGCCTTGTGTGGCCCCTTTAACCGTACTTTAACCTATTAATGGGCGTCCTCCAAGCCACCTGTCTCCTTCCTAGCCCGTTAGGGGATTTCTAGGAATGGGGGCTCTGCTCCCCCCAAAAGCCAAAGTGGGAGCTGCCCCCAGGCTGGTGTGCTGTGGGGTGGGGACACACGCCAGGCAGCCGTGAGCCCCTCTCTTGGGGGCAGTGACCCAAGTGGCCTGGGACACATTTTTCTCTAAGCGCAGCCCCACGGGGCCTTCCTTCCTGCCTAACCATTCCCCTGGACTCTGCCGCATTTAACGAGCTCTCCGTTTCAGATACACCGGTGTGCCTGGTGGTGAGGCCACTTGCTAACTGGAGCAGGCCAACTAAGACAGCTGGTCCCTTTTAATAGAAAGGCCTCCGGGCCCCAGATGGTGGCCAATTAATACCCTGCAAACTGTTGTTGGTTTTGCCTCCTCTCCTTGCTCTTCTGGCCTAATGATTCCATTTGCTGTTTTCGCTTAGCTTATCAAGCAACCGGTTGTCTCACCCCAGCTCTGGAAGGTAAACGCACATTGCATTACATTTCTCTGACTGCCTTTTTCTCTCGGGTCTGGGCACTGAAGGGCCTCCGGGTGACTGCTTGTGCACTAATGGGGCTGCATGGGGTGAGGGGAGGGCCGGAGGGCGGGAAGGGGGGGGAGGTGTGAGAGGGCACTCACGTGAGCGTGGGTCTCACAGGGGCCAGAGTTGACGCCTGCATGGACCGCTGAAAGGCTTCCTGGGACCCAGAAATAGGCAAGGCTTCCCCAGATGCCTGTTACTGTGTGTCTGTGCCCCCCTGGAGAGGCACCATGGGGCCAGGACAGAGAGCCACCAGCCATGTGACCCACTGACCCATCCTAGGTGTCTGCGGTGTTTGTGATCCCCTGTCTAGATTTGACACCTCATTGTCTGTCTTCTGACGCAAGGTTAATGACTTCAGCGTTTCCTTCTCAGTCTCTTCTCTTTCTACCACCTCTGTCTCCAATTTTCCCTCCCTTTGGGCTCTCTCCATCCCTGCGAAACTATGAACTCTTTGAGGTCCGGGAATACCACGTTAGCGTATGCCTGCCTTCGCATGGTCTCGGAATCTGCTCCAGAGCCAGGCAGGACCTGAGCATCAGGCTCACAGTCGGGGTTCGCCCATCGAATGCCTGTTCTCTTGCATCCCGAGCTGGGGACAGCTTTCTCCCGCGGGCTGACCTGACTTCTATCATAAAAGTCGGAACATTTCCTGGATATCTCCCACCCCTTGGGCCCCATCCCAGACTGGTAGGTCTGGGGAGAGTCACCTACGGTTTCTTTACACAGAGAAAGGTTTCTGAGAAGGCAACTGGTCTCTGAGTAGCTAATCATGTCTACCGACATGATTAGCGCCTACCCTGTACGTTTCCTTTGATATAGGAGAACATCAAAGAGCCTTTGTTCTGGGTTGGTTGATGATCTGGAGGGGGTGGAGGGGAGGGGATCACAGCCAACTCAGAGGGGAGCGGCGAGTGCTAACAGAGAAAGGATCTTGGAAGTTTCTTTAAAGCAAGGTAAAGAACCAAGTCTAAGGGCACAGTTAGGGTCCTTTGCGCATTGTGATAAGCCCACGGTTCTGGTGTTCTTTAGAAACACGCGATTAGTTAGGCTGTGCTATCCTTATGAAGTCACAGAGTTGGAAGGACTTGGAGGTGTCAGGGTGGGACCCGACTGTTTCCAGATGTGTGGACTTCTGGCTTTCCAGGAGACTGGAAGCAGCCCTGCTCAGAGTCTATTCAAGTGGTCTGGAGGATGGGGACAGAAAGCGGGTGGACCTTGACCGCATATGCAGTGGCTCTCCCTGCCCTAACGCACCCCAGCCCCACCCCGCAGAGGGTGTTCATCTAGTCATGCCTTTTGGCAGTTATGCATGAGTTTCCAATGCAAGCATTTTCTATAATATAACTTAGAACCTAGTGGCTTTGGGAAGATGAGTGTACTTTCCCATTCAAGAGAAGTAATGAAATCAAATAACTACCTGCTACTGAATATCTAGCATGAACACCCGAAGAAAATTTCCTTGAAGCATAATTTCCTCCTTTTCTCTTTCCAGTAGCTTATTTCCTTAGACTTGCCCAAGTAGCTTCATCCTTAAGAGCCTAAGCTGAGTATTAGATCCAGGCTCGTGCTTCTGAGTAAGATAGGATTCTGGTTTTGCAGGGAGGACGTAATTAGGGATGTTCTGAATTAGCTGCAGAAGCCTGGAAGCCCGATGCCTTTTGGCACGGCACTTTCCTCTGGAAACGGTTGGTTGCGATTTGGTATTCCCCAGCCAGAAATATGCGGTCGGTATGAGAACAGCAAGAAACGTGTTCAGATGTTGTGTCTCCTGAGTGTCAGGGAGTTGAAGGGCCCTCTGTATCTGAGTGGGGTAAAGGCAAAGGCAGAGCACGATAGAGGAGGTCCAGATGAGAGTATCACAGCGGGTGTTATGGAACCCCGACCGCACGCCCAGTTCAAGCGTTCAGGTGCGTGAGAGCTTAGGGTCCCCTGTCTGGGCAGTCTTTGTGGGCGAGGGCTCCCGTCAGTTCCCCGGAGGCCCAGGTGTCTGCATTCCCCTGGAGACACCACGGCTGGGCCCCTGTGGGTCCAGAATCTTACCTGATCCCGGACGCTCTTCCTGGGATATCACCTTTCTCCTCAAACTCTAGTCCAGAATGCCACCCACAGAAATGATGAGTTGAATGTGGACGCCCTCCCCGCAAAAGTCCTCTTTGCCGTGTTCCCACGGACACTCCCCTGCCCCTGGCGGAGAGGTCGCGGGCAGACGCATTGCCCAGGTGGCCGCCCCTCCTCCGAGGCACAGAGAAAGGCAGCTTTGAATGTTTTGTCTGTCTGTCTCCAGTTCCCCCTGCTTCTCTTCACTTCTCCCCTCCTGGTCCTCACTGCTGCTCACCACGGGGTGTGTGAGTGGGGAGGGGGAGGGGGGCTGGGCACGGCTTGTGCATCACACAACCCGGCCGTGTGGTTACGCTTCACGCCTTGGGACGCGTTGTGTCTCTGCTGGCCCGTGAAAGGGTTTGGCATGGTGGTTTGCTTCCCGTGCCCAGGAAGGAGAGGACTGTACATGCTGAGCAGCGTCGGTGAGTCTGTGCTGGACTCAGCGAGCCCGCAAATGCCCTTGAATTTTGGGAGGCGGATTGTCCCTATGGAACTACAAGTCCTGGCTTTTGCAGGAACGGATCTGTTGATGGTTTGGCGGTCGTGCTGGTCGGTCTTGGAGCTGGCCGCCATGTATTCACCTGAGCACGTGGTGTCCGGGGATGGACCCCAAGAGCAGACTCTCTTTCCTGACACCCCTGTGAATTAGAGTCTACCTTTGGGTCTAGACCCCTGGAATTGGCTGGCTTCTTCTTCCTCTACTCCGGTCTTTGCTCATAAATTCAGGGCCTTTTCTTCTGAGCGCAACCTTTAGGAGAGGCCCCTGAGCCGTGTGTCCTTGAGAGTTGACTGGCTTTTCCCTCTTTAGCATGAATGGAAGCTCTGCTGTGCTGGGGTCCCCGTCTCTGAGGCCGGACCTATCCATATGTGTGCCTCCCCCGTGTGCGAGCTTTCCTGGAGATAGATGGTCGAGGGTGAAGCAAGTCCTTCCGATAAGGATGGGAAGGGGACGGCAGGGCTGGTGGTTTGGCGTGCTTAGGATCCTGGCCCATGGTCAGAAGCCTGCCTATTGGAATGGGTCTGTATCGGGATTCTGTTCAGCCCCTTGGTACCACCCCTGCCCCCAGTGTGGCCAAGAGATCTGGCTCCCTTGAAGAAAGACTTGCTCAGGTACTGGGGCCGTGGCCACAGGATGGTGGATGGACGTGGTAAGATTTAAGCTGCTTTGGACAACACCGGTCCAGATTGGACACCAGCGGAGATGCTGGCGGGGGGAGAGCCGCTCTGAATCGTTCTTTGCCTTTCGTAGGAGCACCTTCTGCTCCATCATCGCGCAGCTAACAGAGGAGACCCAGCCGCTGTTCGAGACCACGCTCAAGTCCCGGGCTGTGTCTGAGGACAGCGACGTCAGGTTCACCTGCATCGTCACAGGTAATGAGGCCATCCGTACGAGCCACACCAGGGTCACAGCACACAAGAGGGTCCAAAGGGGCTGTGGGGACGGGCATGGAGGGGGTTGGCTGTGTGCACAAAACTGTGCAAGTTGACATTTGTTTCTTAGCTTTCTCTCCAGCTTAGTCTCCCTGCGTGGGCTGGGGTCCCTTTTTCCTCCCATTCTGGAGCCACATCTACAGCCTGCTTCTCTTCAAAAGCCTACCTTCAGTGTAGTTCGTTACCCTTAGACATACGATTAATGAGTCTTAGCTCCAAGGAAAGAAGCTGTCCAATTGAAAGAGTTTTTTTTTTTAATGTTTAAAAAATGTTTATTTTTATTTTTTCGTTTTTTAAAAAAAATTTTTTTAACATTTATTTATTTTTGAGACAGAGAGAGACAGAGCATGAATGGGGGAGGGTCAGAGAGAGGGAGACACAGAATCCGAAACAGGATCCAGGCTCTGAGCTGTCCGCACAGAGCCCGACATGGGGCTCGAACTCATGGACCGTGAGATCATGACCTGATCTCGACCGAAGTCGGTCGCTTAACCGACTGAACCACCCAGACGCCCCCAAAAATGTTTATTTTTAAGAGAAAGAGA
>NW_024412416.1:4653826-4741450 GCF_014898765.1 Herpailurus yagouaroundi | reverse complement strand
CATTTATTTATTTTTGAGACAGAGAGAGACAGAGCATGAACGGGGGAGGGTCAGAGAGAGGGAGACACAGAATCCGAAACAGGATCCAGGCTCTGAGCTGTCCGCACAGAGCCCGACATGGGGCTCGAACTCATGGACCGTGAGATCATGACCTGATCTCGACCGAAGTCGGTCGCTTAACCGACTGAACCACCCAGACGCCCCCAAAAATGTTTATTTTTAAGAGAAAGAGAGAGTGAGTGAGTGTGTGAGTGAGGGAGCCTGATGTGGGGCTCGAACTCAAGAACTGCAAGATCATGACCTGAGCCGAACTGAGATGCTTAACCAACTGAGCCACCAGGGTGCCCTGAGGTTATTTATTTATTTATTTATTTATTTATTTATTTATTTAGAGAGTGAGAGAAGGGGAGGGCAGAGAGAGAGAGAGAGAGAGAGAGAGAGAGAGAGAGAATCCCAAGCAGGCTCCGCACTGCCAACACAGAGCCCAATGTGAGGCTCGACCCCACAAACTGTGAGATCATGACCTGAGCCAAAATCAAGAGAGGGACCCTCAACCGACGGAGCCACCCAGATGCCCCGAAAGAGGTTTTGGAGGCCATCTTCCCAAAGATCCCCATTTTAAGCTGAGTGGTCTGAGGCTTGTGAATCTCAAGCCTGAGAGACGGTGATGTATCACGATACTGACTGCAGACCCTGGAGAGGGACCGGCTGGCTGGGATGCTGGCTCATCCCCTTTCCAGTTATGTGATACCAAAGAGGTTGCCTAACCTTGCGTGACCTCTCAGCGCCTCATCTGTGAGGCAGGGATGACCACAGCGCGAACCTCCTAGGGTTATTGTGGGGCCGGATGCGTCAAGACCTGCGAGATCTTTGGAATGGCGCCTGGCTACAGTTAGTACCATACAAGTGTTGGAAATTAAGCCTATTATTATTTGCGTTTCTCTGAGCTCCATGGTGGGACTTGGCAGAACAGGGAGTAGAGTGATACTCCTTGGAAGAGGAGGCTGGTGGAGTGATAGTACTGGAAAGCCGGCTCTGAGGAGTGCCTCTCCTCCAGACCTCCCAGCAGGGTCTCCTGTTGCACCACCTTGACCTGCTGGCGGGCCTGCAGGACTACCCCTCCCAGCTGTGCAGCCGTCTGCCAACGGGCCCAGGTCAAGGTTCCTTCCGAGAGCCCATTTTTTTTTTCCAGTAAATCAAGGGCATTGGTGGTTTCCAACTGTGACGTGCCCTGATTCTGGGGCACCTGTCTGCCCAGCCAGCAGCTAAACAGCTTCTCTGGGATCGGCTTCTCCTGGGCAGTTCCCACCCTTACCCAGAACCCTCCGAGCGCCAGGCTGAGAACACTGTCTGTTCCAGGGGACACAGAGGTGTGCATCTATTCCTTACCTTTGTACAGCGTAACACATTTTGCAACATTCATCTGTTTCCATTGTCATTGGATTCTGACAAAACCTGGTGAAGTAAGTGCTATTATTAGTCAAGTTTTACGGAGAAGGAAGCCAAAGTAGGTTAGGTGACGTGTGAGGAGGAGGTAACTACTGCTCTCTAAGGCATCTGACTGATGCCTGCTACGTGACCGTGATCCTGACGGTGTTCTGAAAAACCCGACTCTTTCACAGATCCGTGCTTTTACATGCACTGTTTTCCCCCTCCAGAAAGTCCTTAATCCTTCCTTTCAAAGGAAATTAATTTTTATTTGATCAAATTAATACAAGCACATAGTTTAAGTGTTTGCGTTATACTAAAAGGCACGTTATCAAAATACAGAAGATCCCACCCCCCCCCCCCCCACCCCCCACCCCCCGCCCTAACTTGTCTTCCCAGAAGCAACCGTTTTCACCTTTCAGCTGTTTCTTCTGGTGTCTGCATTTCCATGATGCTGAATAGTATGTGACCACGGCTTACTTCGGGGACTTCGGAGTTTCCTGCTGTCTGGTCTTCCTGTTATGGTAGATAGCGAGTTGGCTCTCTCCATCTTCATTTCTTCTGTTTCTCTTCACTTACCTTCTCAATATGGTTGTATCATGATTTTTGTTTGAGTGAATATTTACTGTTTATCTTGTTCCTATGAGATATTATTCATACCAACGTTGTAGTATACTATGTTACTTTCTTTTGTCTTTACTCAAGTTAGTACTTTCTTTAATTTTTCACCGGATTGGTTTTCTGCTGTGTATTGCTACTTTTTCTTTTTTTTTTTTTTAATTTTTTTTTAATGTTTATTTATTTTTGAGACAGAGAGAGAGGCAGAGCATGAATGGGGGAGGGGCAGAGAGAGAGGGAGACACAGAATCGGAAGCAGGCTCCAGGCTCTGAGCCACCAGCCCAGAGCCCGACGCGGGGCTCGAACTCACGAACTGTGAGACCGTGACCTGAGCTGAAGTCGGACGCTCAACCGACTGAGCCACCCAGGCGCCCCGCTACTTTTTCTAATCCCATCCCATAACCTCTTAAAACACTTTTCTGCCAAAAAAGAAAACAAAACAAAACACTTTTCTGCAAGGTCAGTGCCATCGGTACTCTTGTTAGCTGCTTTCCTTGGGGACACCCCTTTTGGAGATCACTGTTCTTCTGTCTGAACTGGCGGCCTTTTGGGTCCCATACCCAGCTGTTATCCCGGGGTTTCCCTTGGCCTTTCTCCTGGGTTTGAGTCAGGTTCCTGGATCCCATGTCATCCTTTTTTCTGGGTTTACTCTCCGGCTTTACTGACCTACATCCTCCAGTAGATTCATCAGGTGAAAAAGCCATTCTACCCCAGGTGGCACGACAGCAGGAGGCATGGTGATGGCGAGCCCTCCACCTGCCTCTCGTTTGAGCCAGTCTGCTCCAGGGTGATACAGTCGTTCCGGGCGTCTGACGCAGTTGGCATCCTGGGATCTCCCTTTACCATCATCCCACACATTCCCTTTACCTCTCTCCTGTGATGGGTTTCCCGTTTTCTATATTCCATGTTTTTATTTTTCTTGATTTGCATTCTTGTTTTGGTAGCTTCCTAGGCAAAGTATGTGGGAAGTAAATGTTAGACAACTTCTGTCTGAGGATGTTTTTTTTTCCCCCCCTCTTTATATTTTACTCTTTTTAAATAAAATTTTTTTCAACATTTATTTTTTGAGAGGCAGAGAGAGACAGAATGTGAGTGGGGGAGGGGCAGAGAGAGGGGGAGACACAGAATCGGAAGCAGGCTCCAGGCTCTGAGCCATCAGCACAGAGCCTGATGTGGGGCTGGAACTCACAGACTATGAGATCATGACCTGAGCTGAAGTCGGACGCTTAGCTGACTGAGCCACCATGGCGCCCCTCTTTTATTTTACTTTTGATGGGGAGTTTGGCTGGGTCTAGATTCTTTTTTTCTTTTTTTTTTTTTATGGTCTAAACTCTCTATTTTTATTATTATTATTTTTTAATAGATGAGATTTATTGTCAAATTGGTTTCCATACAACACCCAGTGCTCATCCCAACAGGTGCCCTCCTCAATGCCCATCACCCACCCTCCCCTCCCTCCCACCCCCCATCATGGGTCCTGAGAAACTTAACAGGCTGGGTCTAGATTCTAAGTTGAAAATAATTGTCCTTCAGAATTTTGAAGACATTGCTGCATTGCCTTCTTGCCCCCAGTGTTAGCATTCAGAGCAGGAAGACGGTTCTTATTCCTCACTCTTTGCAGGAAACTTATTTTTCCTCTCTGGAGGCTTGTAAGAATGTTCTGGTATTTCATAATGATGTATCTTGATATGGGTGTCTTTTCATCCTGGAGCGTGCTTGGACACTTTCATTCTGGTAACCAATGGCCTCTAGTTCTGGGAAATTTGAGATTACTGTGATGTTGGTTTCTTCCTCCTGTTTTCTCTGTTCTTTCTTTCTGGAACTCTTGTTATGTGAATATCTGCTTCCCTAGACTCATTCTCTTATTTTCTTATTCTTTCTTCCCCCTTTTATTGATTTGTCTTTTTTGCTCCACTTTCCAGATTGCCTCAGTGTTATCTTTCAACTTTTCCACTGTTTTTTTTTAATGTTTACAATTTTTTAATGTTTACTTATTTGAATTTATTTTTGAGTGAGAGAGAAAGAGAGAGAGAGAGAGAGAGAAAGAATGCAAACAGGGGAGGGGCAGAGAGAGAGAGACACACAGAGTCTGAAGCAGGTTCCAGTCTCTGAGCTGTCACCACAGAGCCCGACGTGGGGCTCGAACTCAAGAACCACCAGATCATGACCTGAGCCAAAGTTGACGGTCAACTGACTGAGCCACCCAGGCACCCCTTTCACTGGGTTTTTAATTTCTAAGAGCTCCTTAAAAATTTTCTTACTGTGGTATCCTATTTTCTTTATGAATGTAATGTCTTCTTTTAGATCTCTGAGACTAGTAATGATGGCTTTCTAAAATTTCCTTCTCCCTGCATAGCTTGGGTTTCTTCCAATTTGCTTTTTTAAAATTTGACTTAATGGTTTTGGTCCTTCATCTTCTATGTATAGGCTTTCCTAGATACCTAGGGGTCTTTGGCTGTCAGGTAGTGGTTAAGAGTGGAGACTAAAAAACTGGTAGTTCTGAGCAAGTGGGAGGGGCCTGAAAACTTGGGGCTTCGTTGTAGGGTGGGTGATCTGGCAGCATTGGAACTGACAAAGTAAGTTTCTTTAATTCCTTCATCGTGGACTGGCTAGAGTCCCTAGTGAATGCTCTTCCCGTATCTTGCCCGGAGGGTAAAGATGTTCCGGGAACTGTGCGGATTCAGATTAGAGGGTTGGGTGGGCTCTCACCAGAGAGCATTTATTTTATGCACAGTCATCACATTTTTCTGTTTTCCCTGGAGTAGTCATGCCTCAGCAGTGCTGGCTTACCCTCAGGCTAAAGTTTTACCTTTCCAGATAATCACCCTCACCTTTGGCCATGCCTAGGGGGGAGGAGCCATTACCTGGTGGTATGGACGGGGTGAGGGGATCCAGAGGTCTGATCGCTTTTCAAGCAACTTATAATTTCTCCTCCTTCCCCTTCCCCGCAAGTGGTTGCCAGCATTTATGCGCCTGTGTTCAAAGGGTAGCTATCAGTTGCCCCGCTGCTGCCTAAGAGGCCAGCTGTCCCGGGTCTGCGGAGTCAGTTTCTGCTTGTCCATCTGCTTTCCGACCTTCAAACTATTGTTCCTCCTTCTGCTCGCCTCACCTGTTCTCCCCGTCCCTGTGGTCTCACATCTTTTAATACAAAATCTCTTTAGAGTACTTGTAGTGGGTTTTGTAGACAGAGTTTTCACTCTGTCTTTTTACCTAGAAGCCTACTCCTTTGCCTGGAAAATTCCTTCTCATCTTTCCAAGTCCAGCCCAAAAGGCTTATCCTCTAGGACATCATCTCCAGCACGTCCACGGAGAGCTCTCGCGATATCTGTTTTCCTGCTCGCACATCTCTCCCTCCAAGAAGCCTGTGAGATCTGAGAGGGTAGAGCACAAAGCTAGCACACCGGGTCTCTCTGGAGCAAGCCCGGATGCCTATTCCTTTGCACCGCAGCTGCTGCAGGGGCCTTGGGCCACCGGAGAGGGGCTGGCACCAGGGACGGCTCTCCCTCCTCTCCCTCTTCCATTCTGCCCTTCGGAGCCATGGACTCTGAGAGCAAAGTGGAGAAGCCAGGCAGGATCCTGACTTACAGACTCCTGGGGCATTTTATTAAGTGCCTCCGATGTCATCACGGGGCTTTGCCCTGTTTTAAGCCCCACGCAAAGGAGCAAACTTTTATCCCCTCAGTTGAGACAACATCCATGTCTCATGAGACCACCAGATGACCGTGGTCTCCTTTCTGCTGGGGAGCCCCTGCCATGCTCGGGTCTACAGGACTCCCACTTGGGGCTGTGGGATTTCCAGGGCTCTAGCTGTGTCTAACATCCATGCCTCAGTCCTCTATTGTAACTAACTTCCTCCTCCCGGCTGTTGCCCCTCCCCCCCCCAAGCAATCTCAGGTCACCTGAGTTTTATGTAGCAGATTAGGGAAGGGGTCTCTGCGATCACCGTAGTAAGTAAGCCATTTCCAGTGAGCAAGGAGAAAATGTGGACTGTATGGGGAAGAAAGGGGGAGGGCAAAGGGGGATGCAGAAAAATCAGAGAACAAAGGAGACAGGGGCTGGGTCTCCCAACCTGGAGAGGTAGATGGTGGATAGACCTATGGCTGAGACTGGCCTCCCTGTGGGACTCGTGGGGTGCTCCTGGCTGGTGTGTGTGGGGAAGGAGTGACCACACGTGCTTGTCTGCCTCCCACCCTGCTGCTAGCATCCCCTGAGCTAGGTGGTGATGAGTCAGCCCCGCCAGGGCCCTGCCAGGGACAGGTGATACTTTCCGGTGGGTCCGAACCTAACAGCACGCGAGGGAGAGGGGTCTGTGCCGGTTGTCCTGCTTGTGGAGCTCTGAGGGAAGCCCTCGGGGTCCTGGAGAAGGGATGGACAGCCCTGAGGCTCTTCCCCCTCAGAGTGGGCATATGGGGGGTTAGCTCACCTTGACTCAGCCTTCTGGCTGCTGTCTCCCCCAGGACCCCTCTGGCCAGAATGCTGGTGTCCTTGAGGTTGTCCATCGTCGTCTGAGCTGTCAGCACAGAGCCCCACACGGGGCTCGAACTCACTGACCGTGAGATCTTGACCTGAGCCAAAGTCAGGTGCTTAACCAACTGAGCCACCCAGGCGCCCCGACTCTGTGGATTTTATGTTGGTGTGTGTGTGTGTGTGCACGCACAGACGTTGGGGCAGGAGGAGGAAGAAGACCGAGCCTTTAGACAGAAAAAAGGCCCTTTCGTAGAGAAATGAGTCCAGTGTAATGACTAACGGGGATAAACACTTACATATTGGTCCCGCAGTCCTCACTGGAAAGGGCGCTGGTAGAAGGAAATGGAAAAGCCACGTGCCTTGTCATGTGCCAACTTTGTGACCCTGGCTAAGTTCCTTTGCTTCCCAGAGCCTCACCTTCCTCTTGTGGAAAACAAGGGTTGAAACACCTGACCTGCCTGTTTTGTAGAAAAGAGGGCTTTGAATTTGGGTCTTCTGCGTATCAGCTGGATGGTTTGGGGCAGAAGCCTTAATTTCGTGGGCCTGGATTTCCTCATCTTTTACACCTGGGATTAATAACAGTCTGTTCCGTAGGATCTGTGTAGGATCCGACGAGACGACGCATGAAGAACGTTCAGCTCAGTAGCTGGCACAGAGAAAGTCCTCAATAAATGCTTGGCAGTTGTTTTCACGGGAGGGCCAAACGAAACTACATTTGAAAGCTCTTTGGAAACTCTACATTGACATCTGTCATTATTTCTCTCTTCAATCTGAGCTTCTCAAACTGGGGATGGTGGGGACAAGGTTGCAAGTCCCCGGGCTGGTGTTCCAGAGACTCGGGCCTGCCGGCTGTGAGGCAGAGGTCCCAGCCTGCAGCACCGGGGGGGGGGCGGGTGTGTCCCTGGCTACAGCTTGTATCCGTGTGCGCATGCCTGCCCGTGGGCACACGCGTGTGCCGCTCGGAAGGAAGGACCTTTCCTGCCTTTGTGTGCTTTGGAACACAGTTCGTATCATCCAGGGGACAAGGAGATGTTTTCCGTCCAAACCCGTTGTTGCCACGGAGCCCTAAGCTGTCAGGTTGGCCCCCGGGTTTCGAAGAGGCACCCCCAGGATGGCACGGGGGCTGAGGCCTCGCCTTCGGGCTGTGAGTCCCATTCAGTATCTCTCTCCTTGCCCCAGCTTGGCTGGACTCAGGTGCCCTGGACTCTGAGGCCCTACTGGGCAGATCATGGGGCAGGGAGGCTCTGAGCCGGGCTCTCGGAGGGATGAGATCATCACACAGGATGGTGAGGACACCTGTGCTGGCCCCGGCCACACGCGGTGATGTAACCAGGGACTTTAGCTCACAGTGGAAACATGGGGTTCACTTTACAGTCAGGGTTGCCCAGAGTTTGTTCCTGGCCGCCTCAGCTGCCGTCTCGCCTCCCTTGCTCCCTGTTCCTGTGCGTTCCCCGGCGTGTCCTCTGCTTTCCACCCCCACACCATACTGTTACGGTTCCTACGTCAGGCACACCCTCCCCATCTGTCCCTTGCTTGTTTGTTTGCTCGTGTCCTTACTCACTCCTTTACTCACTCATCCAGCAGGGTTTTATTAAGTAACTACTACGTGCCAGGCACGATCTTAGGTGGCGGTGATATAGCAGTAAAGAGGATAGGATTCCTGCCCTCATGGGACATGGGTCTAGGAGAAGAGACAGATGAGGAAAGAGGAAGAGCACTCCATAAGAGTGAGGAAAAGTTTTCAGGAAATGGAGCGGGGTGGGGGGGGGGGGTTGCAATGCTGACAGATTCGGTAGATGAGGCACGAGAATTGCCAGTTGGGGGCGGCTGGGGGGCTCAGTCGGTTCAGCGTCCGACTTCGGCTCAGGTCGCCATCTCACGGTTCATGAGTTCAAGCCCCGCTTTGGGCTCTGTGCCGACAGCTCAGAGCCTGGACCCTGCTTCGGATTCTGTGTCTCCCTCTCTACCCCTCCCCTGCTCTCTCTGTCTCAAAAATAAATACACATTAAAAAAAAAAAAAAAAAAAGAATTGCCCGTAGATTTGGCCAATGTGTGAGTCGTGAGCGACCTCGACAGGAACAGTTCTGCTGCTGCCTGGGAGCACAGAAGCCCAACTGGATGGGGAGGGAGAGGAGACAGAGTGCGGATGGCATTTCTGAAGCACTTTTCTGTGAAATCCATACAGCAGGCTTGCATGCCTCCGGGAGTCATGTAGTGGAGGGGAATGGTTCGATGACACAGGAGGGGACAGGAGCGACTGTTGGAGAGATGTCCTTGACGAGGCAGGAGGAGATGGGATCCAGTGGGGTCGGCTGGAGGTAGGAGTGTGGGCAGTTTACCCGGAGACGGCAGGGCAGACAGAGCAGGGGAGCCCCGTGTGATCTTTTCTACTGTTCGGTGGGTTCCCGGAGAGCAGAGACCCTGGTGGTGACGTTCTATATCTTTATAATCCTCGCTTGGCGGTCAGCACACACAGAATACATATGTTGGAGGGCGTGTGTGTTAGGGGTCTCTGAGTTCTCATAGATAGTGGAAATCACTTGGCGTCAGCTTAAGAAATGAAGCAGGCGGGGCGCCTGGTGGCTCGGTTTTTTAAGCGTCTGACTTTGGCTCAGGTCATGATCTCTCGGTTCGTGGGTTCAAGCCCCGTCTCAGGCTCTGTGCTGACAGCTTGGAGCCTGGAGTCTGTTTCAGATTCTGTGTCTCCCTCTCTCTCTCTGCCCCTTCCCCACTCACACCCTGTCTCTTTAAAGAAAATTAAAAAAAAAAAGAAAATGAAGCCGAGTTCACGGGAAGGCTAGACGGGCTTCTTGTGGGACTGAGGAGTGCAGCTGTGTCCACGCGAGGCGTGGGCTCAATATGTGGAAGGGTGTTGAGACTGTCTGTCTGTCTCTGATCTCTTATTCTGTTCTGAATACGAGCTTCATCTTTCCGTCTTGCTCTAGGCTGCTCCGTGAGGACAACAGGGCTGCCCCCTCCTTTGAGGTTACAGTTCCAGACCCAAGGGTAGAGTGTCTCGAGGTCTTGATTCCTAAAACCTAGGTCAAGTAACTGGATTGGATTAGCTGATTGGTGTCCATCACCGGACCCCTCAGCCACGTGGGGATGGAGGCAGGGACCGTGACTCTGACAGTTGGAAGCTCCCCCAGAAGCACCCCCCGGGAGAGGGGCTGGGGAGACACCTTGGTCGGCCTCACGGCAGTGGGAGCGGGTAGGGAGTTAGGGATGGATGGATGATAGATGAGTGGATGGATGGGTGGATGGGTGTGTTTTAGCCATGTCATCAAATAATACCAGCAGCTCGGCAACCTGGGCAGGAAGTAGGAGGGCTCTTGGTGTTGGGGTACTGGCGGGGGCGTCTCTGAGGATAGAACTGTGACCACGGTGGAGGATGTGGAACAGGACGCTGAAGGAAGGAGGCTTATTTCTACCAGCCAAGGCTTTCTGGAAACTTCTTGCTTCCCTTCTTACCAGGAAGCGAGGAAGTTTCTCCTCCCTCTCTGCCTTCCAGCTGCTGAAGGGGGCACAGTTTTCAGCCCTGACGTGGCCTGGCTTCTGCAAACGAGTTGAGCCAAATGATAGCCCTTCTCTTCCGGCGGGTGGGGCAGGTGGGCCAGCCCAGGCGCTTCCGGTGGTCCGGGGAAGCCGGGGCATTCTGCGCTCCCCTTCCGCTGCTTTGGAGCTGGTCTTCCCGCAACCCGGTCTCCTGCCCCCTTCGTAGGATACCCAGAGCCGGAGGTGACCTGGTACAAGGATGATGTCCAGCTAGACCGCTACTGTGGCTTGCCGAAATACGAGATCATGCATCAGGGCAACCGTCACACGCTGCAGCTCTACAGGTGAGGGGCAAGCGGCCTCTCTGGTCTCCTGAGGGTCCCGTGGCCCACCGGGACGCAGATGCCCAGGCGGGGTCCAGGGGTGGAGGAGGGTGGGGGTGGTTTCTGCTGCGGAGTCGAACCCGCTGCTGGCGAGGCGTGTCTGCCCGCCGGTGCCTGGGATCCCCTCTGGCCGGGGTGGGAGCGTTTCTGACAACCCGAGAGTGGAGCACAACCAGAGGAGGTCCTGCCCCGTAGAAACATTTTCCATGAGGTCAGCTGCCAAAAAAAGGCTCCTGTGTCATCCTTACTTCACAAGGGGGCTATGCGGGTCACCTGCTTCTGAAGGGAGCTCTCCTAGGCCCCAAGTCTAATCCCCTCCCGGAACAGCATGACCTGGGCCAGCTCCCTCCCTGGTGCCGGCCTCGGTTTCCCCATCTGTACGTTGGATGACACGGTGATGTCTGGGTGGGGGCGGGTGGCGCTCAGGGTGGGACCCGTGGGGGGCGGGGCAGCGTGCTCAGCTCCGGGAGGCGCTGGCTGTGGGGCGTGGGGCCTCTCGCCTGGCAGGAGGGCCGGGTCGGCATCTCCTGTTCCTACGTCTAGGTGTCAAGAAGAAGATGCGGCCATCTACCAGGCGTCTGCCCGGAACACCAAGGGCATCGTGTCCTGCTCGGGGGTCCTGGAGGTTGGCACCATGACCGAGTACAAGATCCACCAGCGCTGGTTCGCCAAGCTGAAGCGCAAGGCTGCGGCAAAGTTGCGGGAGATCGAGCAGAGCTGGAAGCCCAGGAAGGAGGTGGCGGGAGATGCCGACACCCTGCGGAAGCTCAGCCCCGACCGCTTCCAGCGGAAGCGGCGGCTGAGCGGGGCTGAGGTGCCTGCGCCCCCGGGCCCGACCGAGGAGGCTGAGGACGGGACCCCGGCGGCGTGGCAGGTGGAAGAGACCGAGCCTGGTGGGCACCCCGGTTTGGGGCTGATCAACAGCTTTGTGCCCGGAGAGGTGACCACCAACGGGGAGGCTGTCCCGGAGAACGGGGAGGATGGGGAGCACGGCCTGTTGACGTACATCTATGAGGCCATGGAGCTGGCGCCTCAGAGAGCCCCCCAGGAGGAGTCTGGGGCCAAGAAGAAAAAGAAAGACGAGGAACCTAAGCAAGGTCTGCGGAAGCCAGAGTTAGAGAAGGCAGCTCGAAGCCACCGTTCTTCTGAAAACCGTGCCCCGAGTTCAGACAAGCCTGAGCCCCCGGGGACACAGGGGCCCGTGAATGTGGAGCAGGTTCAGACCCGGCCCGGAGGCAGGGCTGCACGGGGGCCTGCGTCCTCGGGAGTGGATGGCCCCAGGAAGCCAGACGCGGCTGTGGGCACTCCGGACCGGGCCCAGAAGGCCCCCGCCCCAGGCGCAGACCGGGAAGCGTATTTCTCCCTGAAGGACATGTATCTGGAGAGCACCCGGGGGGGCACTCAGGGGAAGGAGGGGCCCCAGACCCCAAGTGGCCGGGCACCCGGAGAGACGTCCTCGGGGAAGGTACCCAGCGAGGCCGGGGGTGAAAGGGGGCCTGCTGCCCCTGGCCAGCCCCCATCCTCAGCCCCCCGGCCGACTAGGCCTTTCAACAGGAGGAGATTTGCTCCGCCAAAGCCCAAAGAGGAGCCTGCCACCGACAGCATGCCCGATTCTTCGCTGGGCCAGGCTCCAGAACCCTTAGGCAAGGCCTCACCTCAGGCCTCTGCCCAAGTGCCCACACCCCCTGCCCGGCGGAGACACGGCACCCGGGACAGCCCCCTGCAGGGGCGAGGAGGCCACCGGACTCCAGGAGAGGTAAGTGTGGGTGTTGGGTGCCTAGAGGCTGCTCTGGGAAGCTGACCTCATGGAAACTCCTGCTCCAGCAGCTCGGCGGCCAGCGAGCAGTGGGCTATTTATAGAAGGGGGTGAGGTGGTGATGGAGTGCCCGCCAGGAGGGGGGGACCACAGGCCTGGCCCTCACTCCAGCCAATCTCCAGATGCCAGGCCTGAGGGCAGCACAGCTGGAGTCTGACCCTCTCCTCTGACAGCATGGGGCTCACGGCCAAGGGACCGTGTCCCAGAGGGAGGGAGAGGAAAATGATGTTCTTTGGTGGGGAAAGAGCCTGTGGAGAGTTTTCTGTGGGCTATACTGAGGCAGCAGCGTTTCGTGGGGAGACTGAGGAACAGGAGCGCACTGTAGTGTGCAGGGGGTCTCGACCTGGATGCTTAGCAGAAGATTTTTAAAAATATCAACTGTTGGTGGGTTCGGGCCTTGCATAGGTGGCGGCAGCTCGGAGCCTGCTTGGGATTCTCTCTCTCTGTCTCTGTCTCTGTCTCTGTCTCTCTCCCTCCCCCTCTCTTCCTCAGCTCCTCCCCCACCTTGCACTGTATCTGTCTCTCTCAAAAATAAATAAATAAACTTAAAAAAAACATTAAAAAATATATATATCAGAGGCGCCTGGGTGGCTTAGTCGGTTAAATGTCCTACTTCGGCTCAGGTCACGATCTCACAGTTGGTGAGTTCAAGCCCCGCACTGGGCTCTGTGCTGACAGGGCAGAGCCTGCTTGGGATTCTCTCTCTCCCTCTCTCTGCCCCTCCCCCTGCTTGCTGTCTCTCAAAATAAGTAAATAAACTTAAAAAACATATAGCAACTGTCCAGGAAATTCTGGTTTAAGCTGACTATATGCTTAACATTTTGTGATTTGGGCACGTTGTAAAATCAGAATAAAAATACTACCTGCTTCATAAGGCTACTGAGAGTCTGTGCTCAGCACAGGGCCGGATGCATATTAAGAACTAAATAAATGGCAGGAGATAAAAGATAACTACTACGAGGGATATAGATGCTAACTCTTCCATGTGGGAACAGGAGTGCCATCATTTTCAGGGGTCGGGTAGCCAGCAGAGGGAAGGTGATGTTTTGTGTGGAGGTAGGGATGGGGGTATCCACTCGTCAAAGAGAGAGGCAGGGGGGGCGACAGCATTAAGGAGTTTGGGGACCGGGGAGGGACAGGGTTGAGAGGCGCGACAGAAGAAACTGTCCCATTTGGTCCGTGCTAATCTTGTTTCAGGGAGCAGAGGGCATTTGCTATTTCACAGGAGTTTCGGCAGGCGGTTTTACAGTGAACAGTATTCCTTCTGAGTGGCAGAAAGGAAGGGCGTTTCAAAAGCCAGGGCAGACGACAGAAGGGACAAGCCACCTGCCCCCACACCTCATGGAGGGCACAGGGAAGGGGTGCTTCACGGACAACGGGGTTGGGGGGGGCTGCCTTTCCCATGGAGAGAACTTCCATCGGGAAAGGAGGGAGAGACAGGTTTGGTTTTTTTTAAGTTATTTATTTATTTTGAGAGAGAGAGAGAGTGCATGTGAGGGGCAGAGAGGGAGAGGGAGAGAGAGAATCTCAAGCAGGCTCTATGCTGTCAGCGCAGAGCCTGACTCGGGCTCGAACTCATGAAGCGTGAGATCATGACCTGAGCTGAAATCAAGAGTCAGATGCCCAACAGACTGAACCACCGAGGCACCCCAGGGAGAGATCAGTTTTAAGGGTGATCAGGGGAACTGGTTTTCTTCCAGTGGTGCTGAGTGAGTCTGTGGGGACAGTAGTTCAGAGGGTTTGGGGGTGGAGTGAACCTCAAACCAGACTCAGTCTGTTCATGACTCACCCCTCACGCTTGGTCTCTGGAGATGTTGGCAGCCGGTGTGGTGACTTCCTAGTGGCCCAGCCAGGGCTACTCTGTGTGCCTGACAGTCCTCAGGCTGGACAGGAGGGCCTTGCTGCAGGGATGGCCCTCATGGGCCCCGAGGGAGCTCATTTGGGAAGTGACCAGGCCCGCAGCCAAGTCTGAGTGAAGGTGGCCTCCCTGCCCACAGGGGTGGGGACGCCACAGCCGGGCCGGCTGCACCTCCTGGCAGGGCCTTCCTTGCCTCTCAGGAGGGACAGGTGCACCAGTCCCACTGTTCCCACAAAATGCTTGTGTGTCTTTCATTCTTCTATGCTTTAAAAATTTGTGAAATAGATCACACATGTGAGAAACACATTTAACATCTATGTGCATGTTGAAGCTGCTGCTGTTTAGTGGCCAAATTTGATTGTTTTTTCATATTCTTTTTGTTTGTTTTTATGTGTGTTTATTTTTGAGAGAGAGAGAGAGCATGAGCTGGGGAGGGGCAGAGAGAGAGAGAGAGGGAGACACAGAATCCCAAGCAGGCTCCAGGCTCCGAGCTGTCTGCACAGAACCCCATGCGGGGCTCAAATCCATGAACTGCAAGATCGTGACCTGAGCCAAAGTCGGTTGCTTAACCGACTGAGCCACCCAGGCGCCCCATGTTTTTTCATATTCTTATTCTCCCAAGTCTGAAAAAAAAAACCCTTATTTTTCTGATTATGAAAGAAACCCACGGTCATGGTGAAAAATATGGGGAGGGGGGAACCCTACAAGTTTGATGGAGAAAGTAACAATTCACCTATAGTTCTACCACCCAGAAGCCTCTTGGTGTATGTACCAACCTTTCTGTATATGTAGTTTTATTGTTTTTAAAATGTAATGTGTGCTGTTCTTCTGAGTCAGTTTTATAACCTGGTTTCTTCACTTCTCAGTATTTCATGAGCATCTTCTCATGGTTTCTAAAAATTATCCAGAAACTTTAATGGTTGCAATAATGTGCCACAATATGGATATTTTAACAATTTCTTTCATAGGTTATGCATTCCTTCCCTGTTCTAAGGTTCATTAAGTATTCGTCTACATTTTAAGTAATTTTTTGTTTTTTGAATGTCTTCATTTGACTTTTTTTTTTTTTCAACGTTTATTTATTTTTGGGACAGAGAGAGACAGAGCATGAACGGGGGAGGGGCAGAGAGAGAGGGAGACACAGAATCGGAAACAGGCTCCAGGCTCCGAGCCACCAGCCCAGAGCCCGACGCGGGGCTCGAATTCACGGACCGCGAGATCGTGACCTGGCTGAAGTCGGACGCTTAACCGACTGCGCCACCCAGGCGCCCCTTCATTTGACTTTTAAATTAACCCGGAATTGATTTGAGTATATAACATAGCATCAGTTTCCAGCTCGACTTTTAGTTAGCAAGTAGGTAATTCCCCTAGTATCATTTGTGGAATATTTAATTCTTAGCTATTAGTTTGTGATTCTTTCTTGACATACTAATTTTTATACACATTAAGGCCGATTTTGGTTCCTGTATATATACTCATCTTAATCTGCTAATGTGTTTGTTGATTCTTACCACAGAATGACCTTGTTTGAATGATCGTAGCTTTAATTTCTGGCAAAGCAACCCTCTTAGACTTCTTTTAAAATTTTCTTAGCTATTCTCTCTTGTTTATTCCTCTAGGAAAACTATACAATCACTGTTTGAAATTCTTTAAATTCCCACATACTAGTTTTTTGGTACCTCTATATTTACCTTTTTTTTTTTTTTAAATCACATTTAAAAAAGTGGTAAGCTGTTTTTAACAAGATCAAAAGCCTATTAAATCTTGGAAAACGGAAGTGCAATTTGCATTTGGAACGATCTTTTAGTAAAACTTGCTAGATATATATTTTAATCAGCATTATTGGGATGTCATATATATACTATAACATTCACCTAATTCAAATGTGCAATTTAATATACACAACTTACAGTTATGCAGGCATTACCACAATCCCATTTTCGAACATTTCCATCAGCCCAAAAAGATCCCTGTTCCTTTTTGCAGCTTACCCGTGTCCCCACCCCCAGACCCAGGCAACCACTAACGTGCTCTCTGTCTCTATATCATTGGTATTCTGATTGGGATTATAGTAAGTATAAGAATTAATTTGGAAAAATCCATGTCTTAATATTTAGCTTTCTCACCTGACGGCATGGTATTCCTTTCCACTATTCAAGCCTCTTTCATACCTCTTTTTAAGTTCTGATGCTTCCTTCATACGGGCTCAGCATGTCTCTTGTTAGGGTTAGTACTTGAAGGATCTTGACTCAGGGCTCTGATGCCACTGCTCCCTTCTTTGTCTTGATTTCCTTTCCTGGAGATAGGGGACATCTCTGACAGTTTAGATGAGGCTTCCATATTAGATATGGATGAGGAGCAGGTGCTGGGACTGAGGCCTCTTGGGTTGTTGAGAATGTCTAGACATCATGCTCCCCTGCCCCTAAGCCCAGTAATGCTGTGTAGACAGCTCTTTCCCCAGGCAGAAGCAATCTTCCCTGAAGGTACTTAATGAGTGGGAACTGGCCTCCAGGATCCTCAAAGGCTGCTTGTTAGTGCCCTAACCTGAGCTCTTCTCTGAGACTGGCTTAGATCTCTGGAGCTGAGGTACTGGAGTGTGGGGACATGGTGGAATGCCCCATCTTCCCAGGTCTTTGGAGGGGACAGTGTAGACATGGGAGAGCGCTGCTGAATGCCTTGCGATCTCAGACTTGGGGATGATCATACCGAGATTTGGAAACTCCCCTCCCATAATCAGGCATCTTTGGTTTTCAGAGAATACGTGAATACAAGTATTTTCTGAGAGGGGGGACTTGAGGAGGGGCATGATCCTTGCCTCAAGGAATTATCTGGTGAATCGAGGGCATTAGACTTACACCAAACCACAAGGACAGAGGGTGTGGTGAATGGTTACTGCAGTAGGTTTCCAGGGAAGGAGGGTGAAGTAGTCCACAGTGACCAGGGAAGGCATCTGGGACGTGGCCAGGCTGGTTGGCAGCATGTACAGGATTCATTGCTGGAAATACCATAGTAGAAAAGCATCAGCTCGAATTTTTCTGATCTGGAAGAGTGTCCGTGATATCCCCAGGTTGAAAGAGTTCAGATAGGTGGGAGAGAGGAAGGAAGCCATTCTGGGAAGGACAGGGAGCATGAAGCAAAAGTAAGATGGTGGGCTAGCCCAGGAATGCAACCCTGCCTGTCCTAGTCTTAGTGCCCAGATGCTTTCAAAGCGTCTCAACACTTTTTCTTCTCTTCTATGTCTTGTATTCTGCTTTGGTTGGTTTAGCATGAACTGTAACATCACCTAGGCTCGAGCATGAGACGGAAAGGAGGGGGAACTAACATTTATTGACTATCGGCTTCCAGTAGTGCTAGGTTAGATAGTTCAGACCAATTTCCCTACAGAGGACAGCAAGTAAAGGACAAAGTGAAGGGTTAGCAGCCCGGGATATGGGACAAAATGGAAATCCAGAATGGTGACAAACCCAGTGTTTGTCATAGCAGCTGTTTGCCACTCCAGGAGAGGAGAATGAGAGACTCAGAAGTGTTTTAGACACAGTCTTATGGGACTAGGGACACAAAGGTTGGCATCTGTGGTCTCAAGAGTAGTAACCCTGGTCAACCCCCTGGTCTTTGGGTTGGGACCCTGAAGGAATAGTGAGCCAGAGGTAAATTACCCACACAGGGATTGAGGTTTAGCTCTAAGTTACCCAGGTGACAAACACATATCCCAATCCCTGAAGTTAGGTTAAGGTGATTCAAGACACCTGGTGCCTTCAAGCACCTGGAAGAAGCAAAAATCATCTGGAGGACGATAGTATCACTTTAAGACTCAAATTATTTTTTAAAGTTCATTTATTTATTTTGAGAGAGAGCGAGCACAAGCAGGGGAGGGGCAGAGAGAGAAGGAGAGAGAATCCCAAGCAGGCTCTGTGCCATCAGTGTGCAGCCCTACACGGGGCTCAATCCCACAAGCTGTGAGAGCATGATCTAAGCCAAAATCAAGAGTCAGATGCTTAACCGGCTGAGCCATCCAGGCGCCCCTGGCCTCTAACTATTTTTAAAAAGCACTTCAAATATAATATTTGGCATCTGGGGTGCCTGGTGGCTCAGTCGGTTAAGAGTCCGACTTCAGCTCAGGCCATGATCTCGTGGTCTGTGAGTTCGAGCCCCGCGTCGGGCTCTGTGCTGACAGCTCGGAGCCTGGAGCCTGTAGCCTGTTTTTGATTCTGTGTCTCCCTTGCTGTCTGCCCCTCCCCTGCTCATGCATTGTCTCTCTCACTCTCAAAAATGAATACATGTTAAAAAAAATTAACACTTGGCATCCAAATGAAGATAAGCAGGCACACCAAGAGAGGAAAATGTGAAAAAGAAGTAGCAAAACCAGCAGATAATATAATGTGTCCATGGGGGTTCCAAATTTTCTAACGTTTGGAATTATTAGACATGAACTATAAAACTAAAACTCTTTTTCCTGTATTCAAAGAAGGTAAAAAAAAAAAACAAGATTGAAAATTTCAGAGAACTGGAAACTTTAAAAAGTGGCATAGACTTAAAAACCAACCAACTAGAAATCCAGAACTGAAAAATACAATGACTAGTATGAAGCTAGTTGTTATGGGTATAGCACTTCCAGTTCTGAATAAGACGGAGCAAACACACTCACCCCATGTCTCCCCTTGAATACAGCTAACAACTTGGACAGAATGCATGGTGGGACCATTTGATGACTTTGATAAGCAAACAGGAACAGGTAGATTGGGGAAGAAGACCAGAATTCAAAGTACCCCAGAACCAGCAGTGTTTACTGTTTGGTTTGGTTGTTTGTTTCTTAAATCGACTATTCTCTGGCCTGGTCTTAATGCAATCAAAAGCTCAGAAGTAAGCATCAGCTTTACTTTAGGAGAAGCCCTCTACTCTAGATCAGGCTTGAGGAATAGGAAAGGAATCTGCTGGTAGTGACAGTAAGAGGCCATAGGTGTCAAACTTTGAGGGAGGGGAATCTTTCCTTTATTCAGAGAAGCTGTGGTCCCCAAGAGGGTAGGATGAATTTCTGTTGCTTTCTCTCTCGCTCTCCCTCTTGCTCTCTTTTGAGTCTCTTCCTGGCCTAGGACACAGGTTCCTTTGTGCAAATATGTGACAGAGAGGAGAAAATGAAGCCCTAGCTATCTGGCCAGAAGACTGAAAAAGGGGGCCCTATGGACCCAGAAAGTACAGGGGAAATCATGGAGAAGGAACATTTGGGAAGTGACTTCTTAAGCTGTTTATAAGTTCCTGGGCTTATTCCCAAGCTATTCATGCATGCATGGATCTAGTTTTGGCCCGTGTATCAAAAACTTTGACAGTGGAACTAAAAAACTATCATTCAAATCCCAGACTGGCCACTGGGTGGCATACCCACCAGATCTGAATAGCCCTGCAAAGGCTTTGATAAATGGAACTGGCTTTGACGCTAGAACTTCAAAAGGCTGAATGGAACTTGCAGCCTGAACACAACCAAGTAGATTGATCATCTGATAAGACACAAATATTAACATTATCCATAGGGTTTATATAAGAACCAGCATCTCATGATATTCAAAATGTCTAGGATACAATGAAAATTACTTGGCCTATGAAAAGCCTGGAAATCTCACCTTGCCTGGGAAAAGACAGTTACAGAATGCCAATGTCAAGATGGCAGCACGGTTGGAATTATCTGACTTAAAATCAGCTACTATAAAAAATGTGACAAAATGTAAGGGTAAATACTCTGGAAATAAACGGAAACATAGAAAGTCTCTGCAAAGAAATACAGGGTACAAAGAACCAAATTTTGATTTCAGAGCAGAAAAGTGCAATAACTGAAATGAAGACACTTCCTGGCTGGGCATAATAGCAGAGTGAAGATGACAGGAAAAGGTCAGTGACCTTGAAGATACATCGACAGAAATTATTTAATGTGAATAACAGAGCGGGGGAAAAGATAGGAAAAAGAAATAAATAGAGCTTCAGGGACCTGTGGTACAATATCAAAACATCTAATGTTTGTGTCATTGGAAACCAAGGAGAGAAGAAAGTGTGGTACATAAAAAAAAAAAAAAATGGTTGAGAACTTCCCAAATTTGGCAAAAGACACAAATCTACAGACAAGAAGTTCAGCTAATCCCAAATAAGGTATGCCCGCAGGGTTGCCTGGGTGGCTCAGTTGGTTGAGCGTCCAACTTTGGTTCAGACCATGATCTTGTGGTTTGTGAGTTCAAGCCCCACGTCGGGCTCTGTGCTGACAGCTCAGAGCCTGGAGCCTGCTTCGGATTATGTGTCTCCCTCTCTCTCCGCCCCTCCCCCACTCACACTCTGTCTCTCTTCCCTTCAAAAATAAATAAACATTAAAAAAAAAAGATATGCCCACAGAATTCCCTGCTAAGAAACAGTAATCAGATTGCTGAGAAGTGAAGACAATGGAAAAATCTTGAAAGTAATCAATGAAAACACATTATTTATAGGGGAACAATGATTGAAATGACTACAGATTTCTCATCAGGAACCATGGAGGTCAAAAGGAAGTGGAATAATAGACCTGCTGAATGAGAAGACTTTCATTCTATAAGTCTACATTCAGTCAAAATGTCTTTCAGTATTGGAGGTGAAGTAAAGAGTACTAGATAAGAGAAAGCTACAAGACTAACTCACTGACGGACCTGTTCTAAAAGAATTGCTAAAGTACATTTTTCTTATGGAAGGGAAATGATACCAGAAGGGAACGTGTATCATCAGGAAGGAAAGAAGAATGACAGAAATGCTAAATGTCTGGGTAGACATACAACAGAAACAGGAGACGTAAGGGACCTATATGGTGGCAAAATCACTACATCTCACTTGAAGAGGTAAAATACTGACTCTAGCCTCTGAGAAGTTAAGTATATATATTGTTAGCCCTAGGGCAGCAATTAAAGTACTGTACAAAGAAATACAGTAAAAACCACAATAGAGGTGCCTGACTGGCTCAGTTGGTTGAGCATCTGACTCTTGATCTCAGCTCGGGTCTTGATCTCAGGGTTGTGAGTTCATGCCCTGTATTGGGCTCCGTGCTGGGCATGGAGCCTACTTAAAAAAAAAAAAAAAAAAAATTCACAGTATATAAATTAAAGTGGAATGCTAAAAATGTTCAAATAATCTAAAAGAAGATAGGAAGGGGGAAACAGAGGAAGGAAAGAACAGAGGAAACAAACAGAAAACAAATAATAACATAGTTGACCTAAATGCAAACATATAATTATATTAAATATAAGTGGTCTAAACACACAAAGACATTGGGAGAATGGGTCGAAAACATTCCCAGCTCTATGCTTTTTATGAGAAATTGACTTCAATTATAATGATATAGGTAAGCCAAAAGTAAAATAATAGAAAATATACACTACACAAACAGTAATCAGTTGAAAACTGGAGTGACCATATTAATTTCAGACAAAATAGACTCCAGGGCAAAGAAAATTACTGGGGCAAAATAGTGAATTTCATAATGAGAAAAAGGTCCATTCAAGAAAACATAATTAAAAAAAAATGTGTTTGCCTCTAACAACAGAGCTTCCAAATATATGAAGAACTGGAAGGAAAAACAAACAAATCAGCCATTACAGTTGGAAACTTAAACATTCTCTCAGTAATCACAGTAGACAGAAAATCCGTAAGAATAAGAACAAAAAAGAAGCTGAACAGCATTATCAACCAACTGGGTTTAACAGACTCCTAGAATACTCCATGTGACAACAGAATACTCATGCTTTTCAAGTGAATGTAAAACATTTACCAAAGTAGATCATATTCTGGATCATAAACAAACCTTAACAAATATAAAATAATTGAAATCATACAAAGTATGTTCTCTGACCAAAATGGAATTAAGTTACAAGTCAAGGACAGAAAGATAATAGGAAAGTCTCCAAACACTTTAAAATATTTACAATACACTCTCACAGCAAAGCGGAAAGTCTTAAGGACAATTGGAAAATATCAAACATTTTTTTAAATGTTTATTTATTTTTGAGAGAGAAAGAGAGGGAGAGAGGGAGGGAGAGAGAGAGAGAGAGAGAGAGAGAGAGAGAGAGAGAGAGAATGTGCCTGAGCTGGGGAGGGACAGAGAGAGAGGGAGACACAGAATCCAAAGCAGGCTCCAGGCTCTGAGCTGTCAGCACAGAGCCCGACACGGGGCTCGAGCCCACGAACCATGAGATCATGACCTGAGTCAGAGTCGGAAACTTAACTGACTAAGCCACCCAGGCACCCTGGAAAATATTTTTAACTGAACCCAAACGAAAATACAACACATCAAAATTTTGGATGCCACTAAATCAGTGTTTTGAGGAAAATTTATAGCATTAAATATTTATATTAGAAAAGAAGAAAGGTCTAAAGTCAAAATCTAAACTCCCATGTTGAGAAACTAGAAAGAGAAGATTAAAGTAAACCCGAAACAAGAAGGAAAGGGATAATAAAGAAAAGAGCAGAAAAATGATGACATTGAAAACAGAAAAGCTGTGGAGAAAATAAATTAAACCAAAATCTGGTTATTTGAAAAAAAAAATCAGTAATATTGATAAACTTCTAGCAAGACTCACAAAGAAAACAAATGGGAGAAGACACAAATGACCAGCACCAAGAATGAAAGAAAGGCTTGATTGACTGGTGATCCTTTCACTGTATGTAGGTGTATCAAAACAATAAGCTGTACACCTTAAATTATAGCATTTTTGTCAATTAATACCTCAATAAAGATTAAAAAAGAAAAAAAGAATGAAAGGTCAGGATGCCTGGGTGGCTCAGTCGGGTTGAGCGTCCGATTCTTGATTTCGGCTCAGGTCATGATCCCAGGGATGTGGGATTGAGCCCTGTGGCATGCTCTATACTGAGCTTGGAGCCTGCTTGAGGTTCTCTCTCTCTTTCCGTCTGCACCTCTCCCAGGCTTGCTTGTGTTCGCTCTCTCTCTACTACTACTACTACTACTACTAATAATAATAATAAAAGAATGACAGATGGTAACACGAGAGACCCTGAGGCTATTAAAAAGATAATAAAGGGCTACTATGAAAAACTGTGCACATAGTTCAAAAACTTAGATGCAATAGACCAGTTCTTTAAAAACCACAAACTACCAAAACTCATGCAAACAATGAGACAACTTGAATAACCCTACAACTGTTACAGAAATAAAATTTGTAGTCAAAAATCTTCCAAAAAAGAAATTGTTAGGGCCAGATAGTTTTACTGGCAATTCTATCAAACGTTTAAAAATGATGAAACCTCAGTATCTATCAGCTCTGGGTCTGGGTTTCAGGAGAAGGAGATTCCAGATCCTAGGCACTGCCCTCACCCTTCCTGTTAACCTTCTGGTTTTGCTCTGCGCCCCTCCCCCCCACCCTTGGCTTCCCCAAACCATCGCTCCAGGGCCACGCCCCTTCTTGAGGGTTAGAATCTATAGTACTTCTCAGTCAGTAGTTGATTCCTGGATCCTCCTATGTGCTTGAGTCTGCAGGATGCAAAGGTGAATCAGACTGAGTCCTTAATCTCTGAGAATTTATGAGGAAGACAGTAAGGATGGAAAATTAAACCTACGGATGTTCTTTATGGTGCAGAAGCTCACACAGAACCAGCTGGGTTCGCCACTGCTCACACAGTGGTTATTTTAAAGGAATACACAAGAGTCCTTCTTGTATCTCCACATAGGTCCAAATGTAGACACACACACACACACACACACACACACACACACACACACACACACCACCGTGTTTAGAGAGGTCAGCTTTTGCAGAAGTGTCCAGAAAGTATCCAACTGATCATTCATCATATAGTTACTGAGCACCAAGTCTCTAACTCTGAGACACTGCTGGGTCCACCTCTTCAGAGGGGAAGAGTTTACACATTAGCAGGTGACACATGCATGAAACAAATAAGTACAATGCAGAATGAGGGCATACTGGTACATTTGCCATGGGTGCTTAGGGTAGGAAGCCACTAATTTTTTGGAGGGTGGGGTGAGGTGGAGGAGGGAACTCGCAGTCTTCAAAGAAGAGAAGAAACTTGAGCGCAGTCTTCAAGGATGAGAAGTCCTTCAGGTGAGTGAGGAGAAGGCTGAGACTGTCCCCTAGAGAGAAAATACACAAAGTAGTTACAAAAGCACCCTGTAGTCAGTACAGTAACTTGGTGTGGGGCAGAGAGACCCAAGAGATGAACCCAGAGAGAGAGACGGGATCCTTGCGGAAGGAGGGGCATCGTTGATCACGTGAGGTTTTATTTACTTATTTTGGCTTTAAGTTGAAAATTGCTGAAATACGTGTCATGTGCACATGGTATAAAATTTTAAAAGTAGAAAAGGTATATGGAGAATATGGTCTTCCTCAATTCCCAGCCTCGCCACCCCACCCCCCACCTGTTCCTCTTCCCGAAGTTAGTTGCCAGAACTGGTTTCTTGGGCATCCTTCCAGAACTATTTTCTATGCATTTAAAAATATGTGTGTGTCTGTATATTTGCTGCAAAACGATTGCATATTGTACCTTCTGTCCACACCTTGCTTTCCTATTTGGATATTTATTTATTTATTTAAGCTTATTTATTTCGAGAGAGGGAGAGGGGGAGAGAGAGAGGGAAGGGGAAAGAGAGAGAGAGAGAGAGAGAGAGAGAGAGAGAGAGAGCGCATAGCAGGGAAGGGGCAGAGAGAGAGAATCCCAAGCAAGTTCTGCACTGTCAGCACAGAGCCCAATGTGGGACTCAGACTCACAAACCGTGAGATCATGACCTGAGCTGAAACCAAGAGTCAGATGCTTAACCGACTGAGCCATCCAGATGCCCATATTTTTTTGTTTTTTAAAAAATGTTTATTTAGGGGCGCCTGGGTGGCGCAGTCGGTTAAGCGTCTGACTTCGGCCAGGTCACGATCTCACGGTCCGTGAGTTCGAGCCCCGCGTCGGGCTCTGGGCTGATGGCTCAGAGCCTGGAGCCTGTTTCAGATTCTGTGTCTCCCTCTCTCTCTGCCCCTCGCCCGTTCATGCTCTGTCTCTCTCTGTCCCAAAAATAAAAATAAAACGTTGAAAAAAAAAAAAAAAGAAAAAAAAATATTTATTTTTGAGACGGCACAAGCAGGGGAGGGGCAGAGAGAGGGGGACTGAGGGTCCAAAGCAGGCTCCGCACTGACAGCATAGGGCCCCATGTGGGGCTTGAACTCATGAACTGCCAGATCATGACTTGAGCTGAAACGAGAAGTCAGACACTCAACTGTCTGAGCCACCCAGGCACCCCTCTACTTGGATATTTATTTATTTGGAATATGGATGTACCATCATTCACTGGATCTGTTCTGTGTGGATGGAATTTGGGTAATTTCTAGTCTTTTGCTGTTATAAACTGTGCTGCAGTGAATATCCTTGTATATAAGTCCGTCTGCATTTATGTATCTATCTTGTATAGCTATAGGATAAATTCCTCATAATGGAACTGTTGGGTCAAAGAGTATAAGTGTTTCGGGGCACCTGGGTGGCTCAGTCGGTTAAGCATCCGACTTCAGCTCAGGTCATGATCTCACGGTTCGTGAGTTCAAGCCCCGTGTCAGGCTCTGTGCTGACACCTCAGAGCCTGGAGCCTGCTTTAGATTCTATGTCTTCCCCCACTCGCTCTCTGTCTCTCTCTCTCTCAAAAACAAATAAAGATCAAAAAGCAATTTAAAAGAGTATAAGCGTTTTTAGTTTTATTCGATGATGCCAAATCACTGTCCATAGAGGCTGTGCTGACACCTGTTTCCCCATACCCTGGCCAACAGAATGTTCTTAAACTTTTTGCTCTTTGAGGCTCGGGCTTTTAGGCTTTATCCTGTAAATGATGATAAGCCCTTGAGAGGTGTTTAAGCAGGGGAGTGTCACAATCAGATTTGTATTTTGGTAAGATCACTTGGGCTGCATTGAGGGTAGGTGTTGAGCAGAGGCAAAGGCGAGGGTCACGAATGCCAGTCAGGAGGCTTTGCAGGTGTCTAGGCAAGACAGAATTGTTGGCAGCATGGTTTAGGCAGTCAGCAGTGGAGACAGAGAAGGTGATGGATATTGAGACACCGAGGAAGTAGGTTCACTGGGACTCAGGGACTGATCAGGCTTGGGGATGGGGGAGTGAAGATAACTTTAATCAAAACCTCTGGGGGTACCTGGCTGGCTCAGCTGGTGGAGTGTGCGATTTTTGGGCTTGGGGTTGTGAGTTCGGGCCCCATGTTGGGTGTAGAGATTACCAAAAAATAAAATCTGTTCTAAAAAACATGAAAGCTCTGTTCTCATCAGTCTTGTGTGAAAAGTTAGCATTTTCTTTATAGTTTTCATGTTCATGTTAGTGGTTCCTAATTCCTGGAACACCAGGAATTAACTGAAGGTCCGTTCTTTCTCTTTCTTTCTTTCTTTCTTTCTTTCTTTTTCTTTCTTTCTTTCTTTCTTTCTTTCTTTCTTTCTTTCTTTCTTTCTTTCTTTCTTTCTTTCTTTCTTATTTTTACATTTATTTATTTTTGAGAGACAGAGAGAGACAGCGTGAGCAGGGGAGGGGCAGAGAAAGAGGGAGACACAGACTCAGAAGCAGGCTCCAGGCTCCGAGCTGTCAGCACAGAGCCCGAAGCGGGGCTCAAACCCATGGACCACGAGATCGTGACCTGAGCCCAAGTTGGACGCTTAACTGACTGAGCCACCCAGGCATTCCCCGGTGTCTTAATTTTTTTATGATGAGCTATGATAAAGTGTTTCCATTACCCTTTCCCCCTGTCATTTTCTATCTTGTATTAGCCCCCACATTTTATTGTGGTGATTATCTCTGTTTAGTTAAAAATCCTCTATTTCTATCACCTGGTTTTTCAGCTCTGAGCAAACCTTTGGCTCCTGGTTTGTGTAGGTGATACAGTCAAGGAGCTTATCCACTCACCTTCTTCCTCCTTCCATTTTTGTACTCGTTATATAATCTCTGCCGGGTCTGGGCATACAGCACTCACATTTTGCTCTGTTACTCTAAGCCCCTCCGGTTTTCGTCTCGGTTCTATGGTTAATAAGTATTTGATGCTTCCCGCCAGTTCTTTCCCTAATCACCTTTTGGTTTGCAGTGTGTTCTCCGGTAGTTTCCTCCAGCGGGGCTCGTGGGAACGATATTCCTTAAATCCCTGTATGTGCAAAAGCCATTCTCCGAGCTTAGAGATGTTCAGGAGTCCGCTTCAGCAGCGTGTTTTTGCTGGTGTTGTCTGAGATTGCTGCTATGGGGTGTTCTACTCTCCTTTCCCTGTGTATACAGTGTGCTCTTGGCTTTGGGGGTAGATTCTCGTGATTCATCGCTTACATACAACACCCGGTGCTCATCCCAACAAGTGCCCTCCTTAATGCCCATGACCCATTTTCCTCTCTCCCTCGCCCCCCCATAAACCCTCCGTTTGTTCTCTGTATTTAAGAGTCTCTTATGGTTTGCCTCCCTCTCTGTTTGAAACTATGTTTTTCCCCGTCCCTTCCCCCATGGTCTTCTGTTAAGTTTCTCAAGTTCCACATATGAGTGAAAACATACGATGTCTGTCCTTCTCTGCCTGACTTATCTCACTCAGCATAATATCCTCCAGTTCCATCCACGTGGCTGCAAATGGCAGGATTTCATTCTTTCTCATTGCCAAGTAGTATCCCATCGTGTATATAAACCACATCTTCTTTATCCGTTCGTCAGTTGATGGACATTTAGGCTCTTTCCATCATTTGGCTATTGTTGAAAGTGCTGCTAGAGACATTGGGGTACATGTGCCCCTATGAATCAGCATGAAGTTTGCTTTTATTTTCTTGTTCACGTTGTTGATTTTGATCGTAATCAGGAGGCAAAGAGGCAAATTACTGTCTGATGCCACCATGTTTAGACCAGAAACACTTCGATTATATTTGGGCACCATTCTAGTCTCGCCGCAGAGAATGTGGGATTTGAAGCTAGACACGCCTTCTCAGCTAACCTGTCCTGCTCACTCTCTGACAGTGGACGATCACTTTCTCCCTCAGCCATTAGTATTCTTATCTCTAAAATGGAAATAATGCTCACAACAGTTTCATATTGTGAGGAGTGAGGCAATATGTATATAATAAGTAGGGACCTAGCAGAGTGCTTTGCGAATAGTGGGTGTTCAAAAGGGCAATAGCACAATATTTCACTGACTTTTCCGCCACAGGTGGCATTCATAATTACTTTCACCTTCTCTGTCTGGATGTCACTCGCTCAGCGTTAATGGTGGATGCTGTCACTGAGGCCACTATGGGGAGACCCTTTGGCTCTCTCCCATTTTTCCCATAATTCTATTCGCTGGCCGTTAGTGCCAAAAAAGAGGGGCAGATCGATTGCTCAGAAGCCCTGGAGAGAGGATCCCCTCCTCCAAATGGCAGGGGTGAGGGGTGGGATGACACACAAGCAAGGTCTTTCGGGAAAGGCAGGGTTTCTTTGGGGAGAGGTGGGAAGGGCCGGAGCGAGACCTGGATTCTGGATACTCCTTGGTCCAGACTCTTGGCGTCAGGGATCGGGGTGGGCGGGCTTGGGACTTTGATCACGTGTGCTTAGCAGGCCTGAGGAAGCAGGTGGCGGGATTCCCGTCAGGGCACTTCTGGATGAGGTCAGAGCAGGCTGGGAGGCCAGGGTGAAAGGGATCCTAAGGCACATGTAGCCAAGTTCTTGCTTTTGTCTGTGTCGCTCAGGTCCCGGAATCCCAGGCAAACCCGGCTCCTACCATGCTGGCCAGTAACAGCGCCAGTACGGTCTCCTCCAGAAGCCAGGGCGTCATCGAGCCCATGGACACAGAGACCCGGGCGGATCAGAGGATGACATCGGCTGACCAGCAAGCCGGAGGCAGGAAGACTACAGAGGCGGACGGGAAGAGGCAGGTGGCTAGGAGGACCCAGGGAGACAGAACACAAACGACCCAGAGGACACAGGCAGATAGGGAGCTACAGGTGGACACTGAGCCACGAGACAGTGAGAGGACGGCGTCAGCCAGGAGTTCCCAGGAGGACGTGGTGGCACAGGGAAGGGAAGGAACGCAGGCGGAAAGGACGCAGGCAGACGAGAGGACTCAGGAGAAGAGAAGGATCCAGGAAGACAAGGGGACACGGTCAGAGGGGAGCATGTCCGCAGCCATAAAAGGTCAGTCAGAGAAGGGATCCGTGACCAGCCTCAGCCCACAGTCCAGAGCCCCTGAACGCCCACCTTCAGAGGGTCCGCAGTCTCCCCAGATTATTGAGTGTTTTGAACAGACCCCAGAAGGGTCCTCTGTCCCAGAAGAACCTGGTCTTGTGCTCAGATCTGAGGAGACGGCTGTGCCGGGTGCCCCAGCAGGTGGCCCCAAGCTCCCAGCACAGCAGCCTCCCCAGGGGGGTTTGGAGCCGCGGGGAGGGGTGAGATGCCAAGGGCCTGAGTGGTCGGGCCCGGTCAAGGGCAAGCCAGAGGATGGTCTCATCCCGTGCCCCAAGGAGGAGCAGCCGGGGGCAGTGGATGTGGGTGGCTGTCCTCCGGCTGGCAGGAGCCCAGAGGCGCCCACTCTGCCCTCTCTCCCGGGGCCGGGCCTGACCCAGAGCTCTCAGGAGGCACGGCCCAGCCCTCCGACCTCTCAGCACATAAGTGCCACTGCCTTCCCGCCCTCTGGGGACCAGGCCTTGCTGAGGTCAGCCCCGCCACTGCACCTGGGGCCAGGGACCCCCGCCCAGAGTCACCCACAAGCAACCGCGGCAGCCGACAGCGAGGGGGCCTGCGCCCAGGGGCCAGATGTGGAGGGGAGGCCCCCAGGACCCCGTGGCTGCGACCCTGGCCTCATAGACTCCCTGAAAAACTACTTGCTTCTGCTGCTGAAGCTATCCAGCACAGAGACAGGGGGCGGGGGCGCAGAGTCCCAGGAGGGGGCTGCCAGCGGGGCTCCGGTGCCCTCACCCACGCTGGTCCCCAACGTGGAAGTGGCTGGTCTGAGCCCCAGGACGTCCAGGCGCATCCTGGAGCGCGTGGAGAACAACCATCTCGTGCAGAGCGCACAGACCCTGCTGCTGAGCCCCTGCACCTCCCGCCGCCTCACCAGCCTCCTGGACCGTGAGGTGCAGGCCGGCCGCCAGGCCCTGGCCGCAGCCCGGGGCCCTGCGCCCAGCACCCTCACCGTCCCTGCCATCGTGGTGGGCGAGGAGGAGGGCCCTGGGCTGGCCTCAGAAGGATCCAGTGAGGGCGAGGGAGAGGTTTCCCTCGAGGGGCCTGGGCTCCTGGGGACGTCCCAGGAGAGCAGCATGGGGGGGCCGCTGGGGGAGGCAGGTGGGCACACGGCCTCTGGTCAGGGACCACTCTCAGCAGACAGAGGGGCCCAGGAAGGCTTCCGAGAGGAGGAGGCCCCAGGGGAGGCTCTGACAGGTCTCCCTGCAGCCACACCCGAGGAACTAGCTCTGGGGGCCCGGAGGAAGAGATTTCTCCCCAAGGTCAGAGCGGTAGGAGATGGGGAGGCGGCCAAACCTGAAGAAAGGGAGAGCCCCACAGTCTCCCCCCGGGGGCTCAGGAAGGGCCTCGCGCCCGGGTCCCCGGGGACTCCCGGGCGGGAGAAACGCTCCCCTACCCAGGGCAGGAAGGCAGGCATGCTGGAGGTGCCGCGGCCGGAGGAGGCCAGCGGCCTCGACGCAGAGCTGGTCCCGGAGGAAGGCAAGCAGGACACCCCGGCCAAAGCCAGGAAAGCCAAAGAGCTGCTAAAAGGTGAGCAGTGGGGAGGGTGATGCGGGGAGAGCGCCCTGCAGGGGGGGGGACACGAGCCCGAGAGGGGTTACTGAGGGCATTCTCCTGTAATGACCCCACCATCGTGGAGTCCTAGAGGCCTCGTTCTTGTCCTGGCTCTGCCCCTCGGGATTGGGAATAGCACCAGCTGTGCACCATCGAGAGGGAAGTGGGATAGAAGAAATCAGGTCCTCAGATGGGGCCTGGCTCCCACGGTGCTCTAGGTGGAGCGCCAACATCCCCACCGTCCCCTCTGTGCAGAATTGTCACATGAGTCCTGAACAGGAGGGGCTGGGACTCAGAGGCGGGCCTAGAGCCCACACTGAAGTTCTTCTCTCTCTCTCTCTTTTTAAAAAAGTTTATTTATTTTAAGAGAGAGAGCACAAGTCGGGGAGGGGCAGAGAGAGAGAGGGAGAGAGGGAATCCCAAGCAGGCTCCCTGCTGTCAGCACGGAGCCCAACTCGGAGCTCGAACTCATGAACCGTGAGATCGTGACCTGAGCTGAAATCAGGAGTTGGACGCTGGGCCATCTGAGCCACCCAGGTGCCCCCCTCTCTCTTTTTTTAATGCCACAAGAGCCTTTTGAGAAAAAAACTTTGTGTTTTGTTTTGTTTCTTTGCTATTTTTAGTGAACTCAGTTCCTCTAAGAGATATTAAGGCCATTCGTGTAAAATCTGTTTCTTCTTGAGTGGGCTTTCCCAGCTAGTGTGCCTCCAGTGCATTCTCCCTTTTCACCTGTCAGACAGACAGTTGCCATAGCGTCCTCCACAATACGTTTACCATCTGATGGCTCTGTACAGACATGATTCTGGTATGACAGTTGCCGATTCTGGTAATCTGGGTTCTCTGTTTCTGCTTTCCATTCATCTGTTTAATCTCCCATGGATTTTGTTTTCTGTTGTTTCATTTTTTAAAATTTTAGTTGACACCTGGGGCGCCTGGGTGGCCCGGTTGGTTCAGTGTCCGACTCGTGGTTTCGGCTCAGGTCGCCGTCTCCCAGTTCGTGGGTTCAAGCCCCACATCGGGCTGCACGCTGACACCGTGGAGCCTGCTTGGAATTCTTTCTCTTGCCCCTCCCCGCTACAGCTCACGCTGTCTCTCTCAAAATAAATAAACTTAAAAAAAATTTTTTTTGTAATTTTAGTTGACACACGCCGATACATGAGTTTCAGGTATATGACGCAGTGATTCAAGAATGCACATTATGCTGTGCTCCCCACGAGGGCGGGGTCCTCTCCTAACTGCTGTGTGTGTCCTCCGCTCTGAGGCTCCCCCAGGCCTGGGGGAGGAGCACAGAAGTGGGAACTTTCCAGCTCGGCTGTGTGATTCGGAGTCAGAGCAATATGGGGGCGGGGGGGGGGGGGGGGGGGGGGGCCGCAGCGGGGGACCAGGAAGCAGTGTGTTTGTGTGGAAGCCTGAATCCTGTTTTCCCTCACCTGTCCCACCAGGAACAACCAGGGAAGCTGGCGTAGGGCCAGCGAGGGCACAAGACCGAGGGGAAGTGGCTTGTCTCTCTCAACTGGGCCCCTGCTCTCAGCCCCACAGGTGATCCGGAAGATTCGGGTAGAGCAGTTTCCTGATGCCTCCGGCAGCCTGAAGCTCTGGTGTCAGTTTTTCAACATCCTGAGTGACTCCGTCTTGACTTGGGCCAAGGATCAGCGCCCAGTGGGCGAGGTGGGCAGGAGGTGAGCCGGCTGGGTAGTGCCTCCACTGACCAACTCCCTGGTTATGGCGCTAACAGAGTGGGGCATCGTCCTCACACTTTGGGTCTGTGCCCCCCATCTTCTGCTCACAGTAACCCAGTGGGGGGGGGGGTTTCTAGTATTTCCTTAGCAGAGAGGAGAAAATTGAGGCTCAGAAGTATTAAGTCACTTGCCCATAGTCACGCAGCTAGCGAGGATCAGGACTGTGGACCAGACCTGTGTGACCCAGGCCCAGCTCTTAACCGCAGCATGTCCGGCTGCCCGCTCGAGCTCTCGGTGCCGGGGTCCCCGGCAGCGTCTGAGGGCAGGGTGGGAGGGTCCTGGGGACCACAGTCTGGCCCTGGGCTGCGCGTGGCCATGGTCCTCACGGGGAGGGTCTCCCTCCCTGCAGTGCAGGGGACGAGGGCCCGGCGGCCTTGGCCATCGTGCAGGCGTCCCCCGTGGACTGCGGCGTGTACCGATGCACCATCCACAATGAGCACGGCTCGGCCTCTACGGACTTCTGCCTCAGCCCCGAGGGTGAGCGCACCCCTCCCGGGCTCCCGGCCCGGTGCATCCCTTGCAGGAGGGCGACGGGCATCTCTGTAGAGACGGTGCAGGCAGCCAGCCTAAGGGTGGCTGCTTCCTCTTCTTTTTCTCCACAGTGTTGTCAGGTTTCGTCTCCAGAGAAGAAGGCGAAGGTATGGTGCCCCCCCCCCACCCCAGGGGAGGAGCGGGCGGACCTTCACCCCTACCCCTGCGGTCCACAGGGAGGGCCTTCTTTTAAGGACACGGGATCCATTCCAAATGCCAAGTTTACCTCCACACCAGCTGCCCTTTGCCTCCTAGTTTAGGATAGGGCTCAGGAGGGGGGGTTGGGGAAGATGGGGTGGGGAGGAGGAGTGGCTAAGAGGCCCTCGCACAGGAAATTAATCCAGCCTTGTGCCCTTGGCCCACGTCGGAGCCCTTGATCAAGGGCAGGACTGGCCGCTAGGACACACTTTACCCTGCTTGCTCCCTTCCCAGAGCTTCTCACGGTGCTCTGTGGGTTCCTGCATCAGATGCACATTGCACGGCTGCTAACAATGCAGTTTCTTGGGCCCTGCCGCAGATACCCTTAATCGTAACGTCTGGGGAAGGACCCAGGAAAACTGCATTTTCAGTAGGCTCTCTGGTGATTGTGACGTCCCCAAGTTATAAGGCATTTCCCCAAACATGAGGGGAAGAGTCTGTGAGGCTTCTGTCCGAGACGCACTAAGGGTCAGGACTGCGAAGGCAGCTGATGGTAGATGTTTAGAGCTTCACTGCCAACGAGTGCACTCATTCATTCATTCATTCATTCACTCATTTGATCAGCCAGTGACTGAACTAGTGCTTCTGTTCAGTTGTCAAGTTTATTCGATACCAAATATAACCCCACACCTAAAAGCTTCGTAGTAGTTCTTTAATGTCCTCAAACATCCGATTGCGTTTTCCCAGTTGTCTCCCAGGTGTTGGTTTACTTGGATTAGGAACCACTCACCACTTTGGGCTGATCTATGTTAAGTCTCTAATATATGACTGTTCTTCATCGTTCCCCTTTTTTTGCCATTTATTTGTTGAAGTTGCTTGATGTGTAGAGTTGCTTACGCTCTAGATTTTGTTGATTTAACACCATTTCATACATTCTTCTACTCATGTGCTTCCCTTAAACTTATAATTAGATCAGGACGCCTGGATGGCTCAGTCGGTTAAGCGTCCCGACTTTGGCTCAGGTCATGATCTCTTGGTTTGTGGGTTCGAGCCCCGCATCGGGCTCTGTGCTAACAGCTCAGAGCCCGGAGCTGCTTCAGATTCTGTGTCTTCCTCCCTTTGCCCCTCCCCCCCTCACACTCTGTCTCTCTCTCAAAAATAAACATTAAAAAAAAAAAAAAAACAACTTGTAATTAGAGCAAGAGCTTGGTCAGATTCACGTGCACTTTTGGGGAGAGAGGGTAAGAACACTTCACAGACGTGCCGTGTCTTTCCTTTTGCATCCTCTCTGGAGGCACAGAAAGCTTGTCATGCTTTAGTAACATTAAGATTGATTCCTGCCTTCATTCAGTTGTTTCTGCCTGATCTGTCCTTTGGAAGAGTTTAAAAACTGTACCGGATACTTGTTACCTAGGGGTTTTTGCAATTACCAATTATTACCTAAATCCATTATTTCATTAGGATTTACAGCTAGAGTATCTTAATTCTGTCACTTCTTCATTCATCAGTTGATTTCTTCTGTTATTTGGTTGCCCTGAGACGGTGTCCTAGCATTCCCCAAAGGTCACCAGTGAGATCGAGGGGTTTTTTGAGGGAGGAATGAGTATTTCTTAAATTACAATTATGAATATTTTTAAAACATATTTGGTACGTTCACCACATTGTACAAACCATTGTGTTTAGTTGGTAAGATTGTCTGATTTGGGCCAATGGAAGCCCCTTTGGGAGGTTGGCTCCTGTGTCCTTCTTGGAGGTTGGCCTCCAGTCATTTTTGTAGCTTCTTTGCTCTCTGGTCGGACAAGGTAGGTCAGGTCCGTCGAGTATACTTCCTGCCACAGACAGACCTGGAATCAACTGTTTCTTTAGGGAGCTCTGGTTCCTTTTAGAGGGAAATGGTTTTTAGGGATCACAGTTTGAGCGCCAGGGCTGGATTGGTCCTGCAGACTTTCTGTTCCAGTCAAACATGTTGCTTGAGATGGAGACATTTCTTCATTTGAGCAAAACACCTAATTCCAAAATAAAGGAATTCTGGTATCGCGTACCAATTGTGATGTCCACGGAACCCCCCTCCCCTCCAGACACTGACAGGGTCCTTGTGATGTGTGGGTACACTCACACAGTTACACAATGGGGGTTGTGTCAGACACAGTCCTGCCCTCGGGGGTTCATGGTCCGGTTTGGGACCCATGGTGTGCATACACCCCAAGAGCAGGAATGCATGGAGAGTGGGCGCGCCAGCGTGGTGGGCAGGAGATGGTTCTGGCCTCTTCCTGCCCTGCAGAAGAGGGCAACCTCAGTTGGGCAGGAGCTTCCAGTTTTCCACGTTTCCTGTTCCCCTTCAGTTGGAGAGGAGATTGAGATGACCCCCATGGTGTTTGCGAAGGGTCTGGCTGACTCGGGCTGCTGGGGGGACAAACTCTTTGGGCGCCTGGTGAGTGAGGAGCTACGAGGGGGTGGACACGGGTATGGCCTTCGGAAGGCCTCCCAGGCCAAGGTCATCTATGGGCTGGAGCCCATCTTCGAGTCAGGCCGCACGTGCGTCATCAAGGTGTCCAGCCTGCTTGTGTTTGGGCCCAGCAGCGAGACTTCTCTCCTGGGCAGAAACTACGACGTCACCATCCAGGTACTGCGCCCCATCCCCCTTCCCTCCTTCCGCTCTTTCCCCTCCTCCCCCTCCCGGCTCAGGTCCTGTTGGGAGGCCCAGTGTGGGGCACAGACCATCTCAGTGTCAACCTCACGAGGCTCCCGGGATGGGTCTTGAGGAGAGCCTGAGACTTAGCCCAGGCTCTGTCTTTGGGGCCATTGTTTTCAAACCATATTTTTGGAGCAGAAACCTTTCCTGTTACCCTCACACATATCTTGCATGGGAGCCTGTGTGTGAGGTGAAAGGAGAGTGACTGGGTGGGGTGGACAGTCTAGGTCTCCCTCACTCCCCAAAGCGTGGCCTATGGGGCCCTGCCGCCTTTGGCTGGGGCTCCAGGAAACGCAGTTTGGAAACCACTTTGAAAACAAGACTGAGGCCTCTTGTTTTGCAAATGAGAACAATGAGCTGCAGAGTAGGGAGCAGGCAAGGCATGAACCACCCCCCTCCCCAGGCCTGGAATCCTCCCTGCAGTCCTCTGGTGGGCGGCCCTCCCACTTAGAGCCGGACATGATGGAGAACAGGAGAGCTTCCTTGCTGACCGGATTTGGTTCTCCTCAACCCACAGGGATGCAAGATCCAGAACATGAGTCGGGAGTACTGCAAGATCTTTGCGGCCGAAGCCCAGGCAGCACCCGGCTTTGGGGAGGTGCCCGAGTAAGTGCACAGAGAGGGGGTCATGCAGTCTCAGACCCGTTGACTGGAGCTTCGGCCCAGAACAGTGACTTCACAGCCCCTGGGGGGGGGGGGGGGGGGGCTTGTGCAAATGGGCCCCCAGCTAACCCCACTTTCTGCTCAATGGTCCCACGAAATCTAGAAATAAACACCTCCAGATTAACTGCCCACTTTAGAAAAGCCTCTGCTTGCTCTTCTGCGGAACTCTCCACCCCTTAGCTCAGTGTTGGCTGGGTTGCAGAATTCTGCACAGCAGATTCTGGGACTCTCTGAAGGGGAGAGGGTAGGCCAGACTTCCAGGCACCCTGGCCAGGACCGTTGGGTGGGCGGACAGCGTCAGTGCAGGGCCTCGTAGGAGTCAGCTAGAAATGGTCATCGTTTCCATGCTGAGGCCTGAACTCTTGACTCGAATACCGGGGTCTGGTTGGCGCTGAGCAGTCTGGCCGAATCCTCTCTGGAGGTGATCCTTTCCGTTTGACACATACTGGGCTTGGTCCCTCACCCAAGCCCGTCCTCCCGGGGCCATGGCACCGTTGGGTTCTAACCCCACTGACGTCGGAGAACGGACAGGACTCTGAAGCCAACGGCCCCCATTTCCTTTCCTGAACTCGGCGGAGCTCCGCTCTCTTTCTGTCCTTTGGCGTCAGGGCTGAGAATTCCCTTCTCCGAAGGGCCCTCCTTTGCGATCCAAGGGTAAAGATAGCTGAGATGGAGGGAGGAGTCTCTCGGGCCATACTTCCTGCTCACAGCACAGTGGAACTATGTTTAGGATCCTCCCACTGTATCTCATCTACCGGCCCGCAAACAATATCCCGTATGCCACCCTGGAGGAGGATCTGGGCAAGCCCCTGCAGCCCTACTGCTCGCGGGAATGGGGCTGCGCCGGGGCTCCGGCCGCGGCTCCGGAGGCACCTAGCAGCTCTGAGGTCAGGCAGAAATGCCAGACCTTCCAGCACTGGCTCTACCTGTGGACGAACGGCAGCTTCCTCGTCACGGATCTAGCAGGTAGGAGAGCGTGGTGGGTGCGCCTGCGCGGGTGCATGGGGGGTGGCAGGGGGGCGGGGCCGGCGCATGCGCTCTGCTATTTCTTCGCCTTTGCTTTTCACCGCGACCTCGTGGAGTAGACGCGACAGGCGCCGTATTGGGGGCGGCCCTGACACCCGGTGGGCCTCGCGCAGCCTGCTCTGTAACGGCAGGGGCATAACGGAGCAGGCTCCAGGCTCCCGTTAAAATGAAAAAGGAATGGATTTCAAAGAACGTTACGTGGGGGCTAATTAAAACGCCACAACCACCTTTTCAGAATCTCCCGTCCTCCTTTCCCTCCAGCTTTGCTCTGGACTTTCCCCCTCTTCCTACTTCCCAAACTCTCCCCTCCATCCTCGCTCACTAGCTTACTGCCCCTCCTCCCTCCTCTCCTTCCTTCCCCTCCTCCCCTTGCCCCCTCCTCCCCCGCCTCTTCCCTCTCATCTCTTCCTCTTCCTTCCCCTCCTCCTTCCTCTCTTCCCTTCCTCTTTCTTCCCCTCCTTCCTCCTCCTCCTCCTCCTCTTCCTCCTCCTCCTCCTCCTCCTTCCCCCTGCCCTCCTTCCTCTCCCTGCCTCTTCCCCCTCCTCTTCTCCCTACTTCTCCTTCCTCTCCTTCCTTCCTCTTCCTTTTCTTCCCCCTCCACCATCCTTTCCTCCCTTCCTCTTACCCTTCCCCCTCACCCCCTCACCCCCTCTCCTCCTCCTTCTCTTTTCCTCTTCCTCCCCCTCCTCCTTCCCTCCCCTCCTCTTCCTCTCCTCTCTTTCTCTTCCTCCCCTCCTCCTCCTCCCCCTACTCCTTCCTCTCCTTTCTTCCTCTTCTCTCTTCCTCCTCCTTCCCCTCCTCCTCGTCCCATCCTCCTCCCCCTCCTCTTTCCTTTCCTCTCTTCCTCTTCCTTTCCCTCTCCCTCCTCCCCTCATCCTATCCTCCTCCTTTCTCTCTTCCTTTCCTCCTCCTCCTCTTCCTCCTCTACTTTGTTAGCTCTGTATTACGTGAACCAACTTAGTCTCTCTGGCTTCCTTTTATTTCTATCTCTCCCATTACTCAGACTTCCCCCTCCAACAAAGGCCAGCAAAGCACAAATCCTCCTCCTTTTCCTGATCAGTCCTTCCCAGGCCTACTTACTCTCTAACCAGAACCAGGCAGGGGGGAGGAAAAGAGATTTTCTCTACAGTGGGAGGAGAGGGATGCTGGGAATATCACACATGACCTCATCTAGTCCCCAGTGTGCATTAGTGAGAAAACCAAGGGCCGGAGACAGAAAACCGGCTCAAGTGTGCTTTTCGTTGGGATTGAACTGCACTGCAAATGTGGTATATATAATTCTGTATATGGGGGGGGGGGGGATTGGTAGCACATTAAGCTATTGTCATTCATTCTGTTTGTTGACTCCATCCATCCTTCCTTCCATCCATCCAACATCTACCCAACACCGGGAAGCTAAAAAGGCGAATGGGGAATCTTTACTGTCCTCAGGAAGCTGTGATAAGTATACCAGTTTCTAGTACGAGATGATCATGCAATGTAGTAGGAAGAGCTGGGGGTCGGAGAAATTAGGCTTTAGTCTACATCTCATGGCTTTTCTGCTGGTCTCTGTAAACCCAAGGGAAAGCCAAAGCACAGACAGAGTGGGCCCCTTAATCTCCCCGAGTTTCACCACCCTTTCCCCCCCAAGGGGTGACAGTATCCTCCTTGCCTCCCAGACTGGCTGCGAGGCCTGAGTGAGGCGGTGTCCATGGGCACCTTCTGCAAACTGAAATTCTGTGCCAACGTAAGGGATCGTGGCTAGTGTGGGGCAGAGTGCAAGGTGATGGCCCTGAGAGAGAAATGACAGATTAACGCCTCCTGTATGACCGCTGTGTTTCAGACACTAAATCAGAGCCCTGCACACCCCATGATGCTCTCAATACCCCAGCGAGGTGGGCAGCGTTGCCCCACTCTTACAGATGAGGGTTGGAGGTAGTTCTCGCAGCTTGGAAGGGATGGGGCTGAAATCAGTCCGGGTGTGCCCGCCTCTCAGGCCCACGCGTGTGTCCCTCTGTCACATGCAGCACTGAGCCCTGCTAGTGACAGGCGGGTTCCCACAAGGGTGTGACCAGACAGTTGGAAAGTGGGGAGAGGTTCCTACTCTAACGTTGGACGCTGGGATGCTGGGAGGACTGGCCAGGGTGGGGACCGTTCCTCCGTGTCTGTTCTCCCAACACTGCCTTCCTCTAGTCCTGTGTGGATGCTTGCCTGCTGTCTGTGTGAGTACGTGGAACCCAGTCTCATCCAGTGTTACTTTTCTGCTGGTCCAGCCTGACTGACTTTCATGTTCCGCCTCCTCGCTCTTGCCCAGATAGGCTAATCTGGTAAGAGGAAGGAGCAAAGGTTAGCTCAAAGCCAGAGGCCAGCCCAGTTTGTGGCCTAGTGTGATCCAACAGAGGCAGGATTGAACAAGTAAGAAAAACTGAACTTTTACTTTGACTCAGTGGCCAAGGCCCATGGTCAGTGCTCAGTTATCAAATGAATGAATGAATGTGACCTTGCTTCGGTCCCTTACCTCTGAGCCTATCTCCTCACCCGTGAGAATGGGATATTATTGCCACTAACAACATAGAGTTGCCCACACCACCTGTGATACAGGTCAGAGGTGATGGCGTGCCCTGAACCCTGGCAAGTTCCTGCTCAATGATACCCATCTTGGAGAGGTGGGGGCCCCGGAACCGGCCCGGGCTGCTCAACTCCCAGCTCTCTCTCTTTCCAGGGGTTGATTGGAAGATGACTGATGTGCAGATTGCTACCAAACTACGAGGGTGAGTGGTTCTCGGGGACAGGAGGCCCTCTGAGAATCTTCTCGGGGTGTGAAATTGTCAAAGGTCTTCTGGTTCTCCATCCCTGAGGTACGGGGCCTGTGGCCTAATGGTCCTAGCTGCCCTGGCGGCTGTATAGTAATGTCCCAGGGACTGCTGACCTCCCCCACCCCCGTGCCCCTGACCCCAGGTCTGGACCAGAAGCATTTTTTAAATTTATTTTTTTAACTTATTTTTAATGTTTATTTTATTTTTGAGAGAGAGAGAGAGAGAGAGAGAGAGAGCATGAGTGGGGGAGGGGCAGAGAGAAGGGAGACAGAAGCAGGCTCCAGGCTCTGAGCTGTCAGCACAGAGCCCGATGTGGGGCTCATGACCTGAGCTGAAGTCGGACACTTTAACCGACTGAGCCCCCCAGGCACCCCTGGACCAGCAGTACTGACGCCCGCACACAGGCTCACCTGCTCACCTGCAGCCCTGGGCTCCTCTTTCTTCTCGCTTGAGAAAGCTCATCGGGGAGCAGATGAGCAGGGCCCTGGGAGGAAAGTGGTGATGTGGAGTCTGCTCTACTTAATACTGAAAAGGTAGGTCATCCACACACCCATTAGCGTGGACGTGATGAGTTCCTGTGCCGCGGCGTAAGGAGGCCTCAGTTTAAAATTGAGGTTTGGGATGCTGCCCCGTGAGGTAGTGCCCAGCTGGACTCCCAGCCCCCCTGAAAGGGTAGGGCGTGACCCTGGCCCTGGCCACCCCAGAGTAGGCCCCCCAAGGGCTCTCGCTCTGGGGGGAGCTCCCACTCAGCGCTTCCTGTTTGGCTGCAGATACCAAGGCCTCAAGGAGAGCTGCTTCCCGGCCCTGCTGGACCAGTTTGCCTCTTCCCACCAGTGCAACACCTTCTGTGAGATGCTGGGGCTAAAACCCCTCAAGGGCCCCGAGGCCGCCCACCCTCAAGCCAAGGCCAAAGGCTCCAAGAGTCCATCTACTGGCAGGAAGGGCGCCCAGCTGAGTCCTCAGCCCCAGAGGAAAGGCCCCCCCAGTCCCCAGGGCACCCGGAAGAATACTCCAAGCTCCAAGGCCACCCCTCAGGCCTCAGAGGCACTCACCGCCCAGTTACTGGGACAGCCTCCCATCCAAGAGGGCGGCCTCAAGGCCCAGGGCATGCGGTAGCCCCCCACGGGAGGCTCGGGGCCTCCGCCCAGCAGCAGACCAACAAGGAAGCAGCTTGAACTGATGGAGACTTGCCCAATACGGAACTAACCAGGGAAGATGCACCGGGGAGGCACCACTCGGGGGCCTCTCTGGGCAGCCTCTCCTCGATCCGCTCCTCAGCAGACGGCTTTTGTGCGTGGCACCCAGTGGCCTCTCCTGGTGCCAGCGTCACCCGGGGCTCCCAGACCGCAGCCCCAAGTGTCTGGCGGCCCAGGCCCTTTTGAAGTTTACACTGGCCACTGCCGGAGGCTCCCGAGTCCTCTGCATGAGCTCCGCACCCAGCCCCCCGCCCTGCCGGACCCTGCGGTGAATGTTGTACCCTGGGGGCACGCAGGCCAGCCTTTACCCTTCTCCTTTGCTTGGCCCCGATCTGTCCTCGGGGCTCCAGACTGCCCCAGCCGTGTCTGGCCTGGTGACTCTCTTTCCAGCTACGTGGCTTCATTCTTCCCAGCTTGTCCTACAACTAACCGGTCACTGAGCCCACGTGGGGCTCAGTGCCCTTCCAGAGCCTGTCGTGTTCCTGTGCCGTGGTCTTTGGTGACGTGTGTTCATGCCCTTCCTTCTCCCAGCACGCAGACACTCACTCCCCTGAATCCTCTGCTCCCGCACCCCAATCTCCATCCCCAGCTTTGAGCCCTGTCACAGCCCACCCGTCCTGCCTCTGCTGCCTCCCTGCGCGTCCCCACGCCCAGGGGCTCCACCAGCCAGATTCCTCCCTAGCCTCTCCCAGACCCCTTGCCTGTGAGGCGAGAAGTGGCATGAGGGTTGTGTCATCGGCTGTGGCCAGAGGGAAGGTGTTGACTTGGAGGGACCTTGTGCTCCATACGGAAAGGAGATGCAGTCACAGTGAATTTCACATCCCCTCTAGACCGGGGCCGGAGGGCTAGGCTCTTCTCCGGGGGGTGGGGTGGGGGGAAAGCCCTTGGGAGTTGTAGGAAGGGCGAAGCCCACCCGCGTGCTGGGGTGGAGGGGAGTCTCTGTGCCTGGGAACCAGGACGTGTGCCCCCAGCCATTAGCTCTTGATCCTGGGGCTCCAGCTCTGGGCTTCACATTGGGGCCCCCGAGGAACTGCTGTGCTCGGCCCAGCACCCTGGGTCCTTCCCGAGGGCCCCTCCTTGAGGCCTGGGGCGGGATGGGTCTGGTGCTAGTCTGCTCCCCTTGGAATGCAATAAAGGCAGCAACTGTGTACCCCGCTTGCCCTTATCTGGTGTGGTTGTGGGTATACGGAGTCAGGGTCCCCTCTCCCCAGGCAGGTGCTCTGAGGGGATCCTGCAGCCCCTGGGCCCTCTGGAATGATGAACCCAGGTTTTGGCTCCTGGATTGACGTTCAGTCTCAGCCTTTTGTGGCCACGGCTAGACAATCTGTGCTTCTTGCACGACGAGGCTGATGGCTGTGTCCCTGAACAGGATCCTGGGGACTGAGGCCTTTGGAATTGTTCCTTCCTTTGGAAGAGGAACACAAAGGAAGGAACCCAGGAAGGAAGAACAGAGCTGGAGGCCTTGGGGAGATGCCCAGTGTGTCTGGCTCTCTCCATGGCAACGAGGCCAGCTCAGGGCACAACCAGCATCCGCCTCTCAGCCGCTCGCTGACCGTTTCCTGCTTCCCCAGGTGCAGAGACTTCTTGTTCTCAAACAACCCCATGCCACCACCCAGGCCTTTTCTTGCCTGTCATTTGTGCCCCTCCGTTTTGACACTTCTGACCTCTCTACCTCGTCTTGTGCTCAGGTGACTCTCCCCACCTTTTCCTCTTGTCCCAGTGTGCCCCCAACCCTCCCAGTCTGCATATCCAGACCGCCTTGGTGAACTGAGAGTTGGAATATTATTCATTCATCCATTCATTCAACAGACGTACACTGAGCACCTGCTTTGTGCCAAACCCTGAGTTGACCGCTGTTGGAGGCAAAGATACATGAGGGGGTATCAAAGGAGCCTCTTTGCGTTAGGTTTCTTGGATTTTGCGCCACAGAAATGGACTCTGACCAACTTAAGCAAGGAGAAGGGGTTTGTGGGAAAGGTGTTGGGGCAGCTCCAAGAACCAAAGGAATAGCTGATGACTGGCTTTGAGGAGTAGCTTCAGAGCTACTCTATTCACCAACCACCCATTGGTTCCAATGGGATTCCCTTCACGCAAGATTCAGATTCCTGTCCTAGAGCTCAGGGCATCATGGAGCAGGGCAGCGGCAGTTTCCCAAAGCATAGGGATACTTACCAGAAGGATGGTGGAGAATGGAACAGTAGGAAAGGCTTGGTGGCAGCAACAAAGACACACACACACACACACACACACACACACACATACACACACTGTTCTTCCCCACCCGATGTATCACGACTCTCTCACATACAACCAAGAACAAGTTCCTCTCTGCTTGGGGAGACCATTCAAGGTCACATCCGATGACTAAGTCCAAGGGGGTAGTGACCAGGGCTACCATTGTCCCAAGTCCAGCGTCACTAGTGACACTCTTCTCTCTTTTATATAATTCCATTTTGAAATTCTGCGACCTGTGGATTAAGTGGTGAAAGTAACTGTATTCAACCCAAGTCCTTGGACCCAGCAAGAAAGGAAGCATGGGTAAAGGCTGCAGTCCATTTCCAGAATAGGTCATGAGAGCTAGTGTTCATGACGAGGGATGCTTTGCCCGTTGGCGTGACCCAAAACTTCAGAAGTCCAGCTCCTCTGTGGTCCTGCCTGCGTGGTGGGCGTTTATTTACCATAGGACCTGGCAGTGGGGGGGGGCACCCTAGGACTCACCCCACATCCACCTGTGCCCCCGCCTCCTTTTATGTAGCGACAATATTTTCCCTCGATAACATTAACCATCTTACGACTCCCACGACCTCTTGTTATGTGTTCTCAGAGGTTTAAGGAGCCTGAAACGATCAGGTGCCTTAGCTTCTAATTCAGCTTATTATTATGACATTTTGAGGATGTGTCTCCTTGGAGACTAAAGCCTCATCCCAAAGCTCAGGTATGTGAAGAGTAATGAGATGTGGTGACAGCACATCTCCACCCTGCTTCCCAGCCTGTGAGAGCGACCTAATACCATGACTCGGTTGCCAGTTCAGAGCCTATGCGACATCCTGCGGGTCTGGCCCAACCTTTCAAGGTATCGTTTCTCAACCCGGGCCATCACTGAGTTTTCGGCAAACTATCTCACCATATCATGAAGCTGACTGCTTCTGGACTGTGGGGACCCCGACAAGATGAGGGAATGCCACAGGCATCAACCCATTACTTTACTTTTGCTGTAAAGTGCATCCTTGGGTTGAATGCACTGTGTGGGGATACCACAGTGACGTTTACAGCATTCGAGAATTCCATGGGTGATGACGGTGGGAGAGGCATGTTGGAGAAGGAAAGTCAATGCAAAGCCGGATATGAAGGACCCATAGTGGTCAAGACAAACCCTGCCCCCTTGAGGTGATAGGTATAGACCGGGGGGGGGGGGGGGCTGAGGAGCAGGGCAGGAGGGGGCATCGTGGAAGGATGAGTGAGGCACTCACACACGTGGCCACACTTGTGCCTTCAGAGCATCCCCTTAATGATGGAGTGCTTCTGGACATGGCTCGCTATGGCTGGGTGCTTCGGATAACCCGGTTCGGGAGGCCACTTGCTATGCTGTAGCTGAGCATTTAGGCTGCCCCACAGCCCGGTGGCAAACCGGAGGACCCTGTCTCAAAAGGATAAGAGTTACTTATTGGCCAGAGCAACACTTGGTTCTGAACCCTGGGTTCCCCTGCCATGCTCGTTAGGACTTGCCAGAAGCATCATTATGCTGTGCTGGGCCACAGGCCCCACATGGTTCCCCAATACACCACAGACGGACAGATACCTCAGGCACGACATTTGTCCTGTCACGTGGCCTGGTAGGAGAAGCATTTGTACTAAAGGCTCTCCCCGCCGGAGAACCTGCTCGGGGCCCACCCCAAAGCTGGTGGCCTTCTGGGTCAGTGAGCACGTGGGTTGGAGCAAGATGCCCTAACATGGCATTTTTGCCTGGAATTGGGTCTTCGTGGTAAGGGATTCAAAATGCAGTCACTTGTTCTACACTATGGGGGAAAATATTCTGGCCTAATCAGACCCCTTCACCCCCAGGAACTTTATCAAGACCTTTTTTTTTTTTTTCACGTGATTTGTCTCCCACCTGTGACTCACATATGTCTTCTCAAGGCACGTAGGGACACTGCTGACCTCCAGGCTCTATCGGCGTGATGCCATCAGTGTGAGGGAATGTGGTGGCGGTGAGGGCAGCGTCCCTGTGAGCCGGCTGAGCCACAGAGCTGGACGGCTGAGACAGCAGAGCAATATACCCCAGGCCAAGTGAAGATGAATCGTTTCTGATGTTCTTTGTTCATCAAAGTAGAAGAAAAACATGAATTCACTAGATCAAAGGATTCATACCAAGTGCTGGATGAACTTGCTTTAGCAGGAAGACCGTCTCTGGAACAGCACCTGCCATTGGAGACGTCACTTTTTAAAACTTGAGGCAATCCGGAGACCTCTCGGTGTTTTGCACTGGCCCAGCTGACCTGTGGTAGGCATTGCTATGACTTCCCCCTCAAGGTTTTGATAGCTACACTAATTTCTACATTGCCCCTGGGAATGCGGTCCTGCTTTCGATTTACCGTTTCGGTAGAGAGGGGGATTCCAATGGCTTGTGCTTGTCCTGTCCTATTCTGTTGCTCTCACCCCACACATCAGAGCGCCAGTGTGGGAGCGATGCCTATTTCAAAAACATATCCATTTCAGCTCTTCACTCAAAATAATCCTTGGTTGCCTTTGAGGTTCCAGTGTGTTTACTCTGGTGCAAATTTGGTTTAGTAATCATCCCCATTGGTTGACAGGTTGCGTACTTTTCTGTTGTCCCCAGAAAATGGCCATGGCTTGGAGCCAGTGTCTTACAGAACCCCTCTCCCCACGTTTGGATATTTTCCCTTTCCTTGCCTAGTTCCCAGATAAATGGACACAGATCCCTTTGGGGAAGGCCAAAGAAGGTTCGCAATATATATCTAAGTGTCAAAGTAAGGTTTCCCTTCCAAGATGTTTGACTTGCTCTCCACTGAAGGTCTGGAAATTAGTAGGAGGTTTTGACGTGACCTTGGCAGCTTGAGACAGACCTGTCTGCCCAACCAGAAGTCTTTGGTTACGGTAACAACTAGGTGATATCTCAAGGACTGTCTGGTCTTTTTCATTCCTGGGACCCGGTGATTGATTAGCCACAGCCAGGGGTCTGGCTTCCATGCCCATGACCATTTTGATGACTCATCTACTTTGTTCCTTGTATCTATCTCTGCTGCTGAGATCAGGAAGCTCGTTTTCACAGCATCTCTTCCAACCAGCCTTCCAGACTAGAGAGGAAAGCCAGGAGCGCCTCACACATGTATTTCTCATGGCAAGGAGCGAGACCATCTTCTGGGGCCTGTCAGGGGACAGTGAGAGGGTGGATGGGCTGGACGCATGCAAGGGACCCAATAAAGCATTCTTGTTTCCTGACACCTGTGATTTCCTGCTTTCTCAGATATTTGGTCTTTTAAAAAATATAATTCAGCATGGCTCAACATTTGGTCCAGACTTGGATTATTCACCCCCCCACCTCCACCACCCCCCAAGGATAAAAACCATATCAAGCTGTGTGGGCTCCTACATGCAATGTAGAATCTCCGGTGAGCAAACGTATCAATAAATATCACCTGAACCACAATTATATTCCACCTCTCTTGGTCCAAAAGCCTTTTACAAGTCCCCATAGATTTTCCCTATGGTTTTTGACAAGGCATATTAGCTAGCTCATACAGTTTCTTCTGGGGGTATCTCTTCTTTTTCCCGACCGGACTCTGCTGCGCGTCCCTGGAGCTATGTTGAGCGTGCATTCTGGTTATTGGCAGATCGACAGTGTAATGTGAGGCAGGGTTTGGGTCTCAGTGACTTGAGATAAAACTCAGGGAGGCTGTCATTTATGGGAAAAGGAGATTTGCACACTGAAAACCCATCTCACTAACTTTTTTAAAGTTTATTAATTTTTGAGAGAGAGCGTGCACGAGCAGGGAGAGGGGCAGACAGAGGGAGAGAGAGAGAATCCCAAGCAGGCTCCCGCTGTCAGCACAAAGTCCCCCGCGGGGCTCAAATGCATGAACTATGAGATCATGCCCTGAGCTGAAACCAAGAGCCTGACACTTTAACCAACTGAGCCACCCAGGTGCCCCTCCCTAATTTTTAATGAGAAATTTAACCATCCGGGAGACGGGACACTTGTGGTAAGCTGAAAAGCGAATTCTTCCCTTCTTCTGAAAGGAAAAGTCGCTCAAGGGAAACCAGATTCCCAGAAGTTGTTTGACAGGCTTAGAACAAACAAGTAAGACAAAGTTCAGTTCAAATTCAGCTTTCCTAGCCATAGGGGTTGGAGGTTCTTGCTTAAATTCTCTGAACTGAGCTCCTCATTGTTGTTTGAGTCCTTTTACTAGTGTTTAGAGACTGCCAATTGTATGCGACAATTCTATGTTCTGGGTACATCGTAGTGAACAAAACAGACCTAGACTCCTCCCCGAGAGAGCTTACGGTCTAGTGGGGGAGGCAAACCTTCAACAAACCCACCAATAAATGTATAATGGCGAATATATGTGTGGAGAACTACCAAGCAGAAGAATGGAAGAGAATGCCAGCAGGATGTGGGACCCAAATGAGACTGGGGCTCTCCGGAGCCACTCTGAGTGGCTTGGTAGTTCCTCGTCGGCGCGTATCAGAGGCGTGGAGTGAAAGCTCATGTGGCTAGTGCCTGGTAAAGAGGACTGTGGTATTGCGATATGAGGCTCCGAGAGGGGCAGGGCTAAGCCAGGGAGGGACATTTGCACTGGACGCCGAGAGCAGCGGTACATCGGTTAGGATCTGCTGTTATGGACACAACAGAGAAGGCCTCGTGTGACAGCAGTCCTAAGCAAGACAACTTCTTCCTCAGGAAGAAGGCCGTAGGCATTAGGAGATCTGGACACGGTCCACCTGGGGCTGGCATGGAAGCTGTAGGATGATGTCAAAGCCAAGGCTCCTCCAGCTCTCTGCCCTGCTAACTCAAGCAGTAGCAATTGACCCCAAGTGCAACGGCATGAATGGAAGAATCAAAATGGTAACGCAGCCATCAAGCATCGGAGAGCCGAATCTGGGTTTTCTATAGCGGAGTCAACAGAGACTGTCTGAAGTTGAAAATAAAAAATAGCATCTATATACTTTTATCTGTCAATCATCTATCTATCCATCTACCCATTCATTTATCTATCATTCACCCATTTTATTCGTAGACGTTGCTACCAGATGTGAATAGACAAGGACGGTCTGTCTGCAGTTGTCTGGGGTGGGGGTGGGGTGGCACTGGTCTCCCTGAGACTGTCCGGTGGTGACCTTCCTTTAAATGAACTCTGTTGGTCATTAATGCGGCTCTTACCTGACACAAAAGTGCCTGCAGAGGGACCCCAACTCCTTCTGCCTCAGGAACCGCCTTTCAGGAATTGGATCATGTCCCATCCAGCCGGGCAACTTTGATTTCCACTGTTGGATTACGATGCTAAACATGACATTGGTGGAAATCAGCCTCCGGGGGGTATCTGTGTGCAGGAGGCGTGGTTGCCTAGCTGGAGTTGCTCAGGGTAGGAGGCGCTCCCCCCTGCCCCCAATGACACCAGAGGCACTGTCCTCTGACCTCAGAACTGACGTGGGTCACGAATGGCTCCCTCCTTGAGGAATAGTAGCTATACCACACACTCAGCCTCAGGAGACGCCACCCATGCAGACGAAGGACACTCCTGGCCTTTGCCACGCATGCCCAAATGGTAGAGTCACAACAGGAGATGAGTGTCTGTGTTCCTGGCCTGAGGCAGCGGTCTAGTCAACTCCTCTGGCCACTGGCTGTTTAATGACTTGAGCAGAACATCCGGGTCCAGTATGGGATGGATCCCTGAGGATTCAACTGGCTATCCTTTCTGACCAGGTTAAACACCCTGGTTTCACACTAAACCTCTTTGGTCCCACCAACCCCGCCCCGCTGCCATGAGAACTCTCATTGCGACAAGGCTGTGGACAAACCCAGGGTCCTGAGACCCCCCCCTGAGGCAGGCAGAGTACCTATGGAAAGGAGACTCCATTTTGGCATGGGCCAATGCCTGGGGCATTCCACAGCGGCCAGCACCCTGCTTCCAGCAGCCTGGGCGTGAGGGGTGCCACAGGGCCAATCGTGTCTCACCTGCAGTGGATGCTTCTGGGGCCCTGCCCAGGCCCCCTTTTCTGTGGGGACCCATCTCCCAGGGGCTGTGGGTTAGTTAGCTCACCGCTGCCCCGTGTCCGAAGAAGTGCTCTGAGTCAAAAGGAAGTCGCCTCAGCTGGGAGGCAAAATCCCTCCTAATCCCTTCCCCGGTCCTTGGTCCATGACTGACTGGCCTGGCCAGGCCTGGCCTCAAGGTGTGACTAACCTATGGGCAAGTTCGTGTTCCAGAGTTTCGCTGCGGGATCAAACTAAAGCCAGACTCTAGTCAAGACCACGCTCTTTGCTTTTTCACCCCTGCCTGATTCTGTATCCCTTCCTCCCTCCCCTCTGCCAAGACCACCCTTCCCCCTCATAACTCCCTCGGACGAGAATCCCCATCTCAAACTAAGGAATGTACCGAAGGCATTCAGGTGTCCCGCTGCATAGACTCTGATCCATCCCGTCGGCCAAGCAGTCGGTGAGGTGGAGACACCGGGTGGGCACCTCCAGGGCCAGCTCGGAGCTCCCAAATTCGAACACGTAGCACAGTGGCCCCTGGTTCTACCTCGGGCTATTCAGCTTCTCGATGGTTGTTCCATTTATGGTGCTGGCTCCCTCCTCACACACCCCATGGAGGACAGGGAGGGTGCAACGGTGACCAGTATCTCGCTGGGTTATTGTAAGGGTTAACGGAGACAGCGCAGGTAGCACTCTTAGCACAGGCTGGCACATGCCACGCTCCCGGACGTGAAGCCCTCAGCCGGTGCCATTGTCGTCACCATCTCTCGGAATTATAGGATCTGTCCCTGGGTCCGCTCGCTCGCCGCTCTTCTCCTCCGAGGTGGGAGACCCTGGTGTTTCTCCCTTCCCTCGAGGTGGGGTGGCTGACAAAAGTCCCCACCCTTACGAGCATCTTTCCAACTCTCCTGTGGGAGATAGTCAGCACCGCCTCCCGGCCCACAAGCTGGCCGATGTTTAGCCCCTGGGGTGGGTCAGGCCCTCCACAAAACCGCACGGTCACCGAGTGAAGCAAATTGGACACAGCCTTTGGAATAATGAAACTTGCTCCTGCGGGCACAGTGAGATGGAAAGGAAATGTTTCTGAGTGAGTCGTGGTGTATAAAACCGGCAGGTCCACCCGGGAAGAATGGTCGGTGGCCGTCAGGGGAGAGTCAGAGACGAGGCTACGCCTTTCATTCTCAGGCACGGCGCTATCGGTGGATTTCCATCCGGGTGGAGGGAGGCAAGATATGCCTGGAAAGTTTCAGCGTCCAGACGTGACGCTCAGCGGCGTTCATTTATGTTCTTCCTAACAACTGCGTATCATTTGTGACGCCCCCCTTGTCCGTACCTTTCCTACGGACGCGACTGGTCTGTGGGAGATTCGCTGTGTTGGCTGCTCCCACGAGGCATAAGGTCTTCTTCATGGAAACTTCCGTGGAAATATCAGGCTCTGCTCTAAGGCTCGGTGTGTGCCACACCAGGCCACTTCTCTGACAGAGGGAGAGGTTGGAACAACGAAGGACTTCTTTTTGCCTCCGTGATTAACCAGCCTCTCAACTGTGATTGGTGTCGGCCCAAGGGAATGGAGACCCCAATCAATAGGTCCCCACAGCCCCTGCCGACGGCTGGTCGAAGACGGGACACCTCAGAGGAAGGATATCGCCTTTGGTATCAAACCCGCCAAAGCCAGGGGCATCATCCTTGAACCCAACAGGATGACGTGAATTGACACCTAGCTTGGTGTGTAGAACATCTTAACGCGGGTCAAACTGAAAAGGAAATGTTTCAACGTCTCATTATATAAGACGCTGATATGAGATGGAAAGGCAAGAGAGGTAGAAGGTAAAACAACGAGGGGGACAGACTTCGCAAAGCAGCAACCGGTGAAATATTCGGAGAGAGTGATCGCTCAACCGTTTAGGGAAAGCTCCCCCTGCCTGTGGCCTTGGCCCCGCCTGGGTGTGGGACCAGGTGTCCACACTTGACCAGCCCCCCCCTTTTTTTTTTTTTAACATTTATTTATTTTTGAGACAGAGAGAGACAGAGCATGAACGGGGGAGGGTCAGAGAGAGAGAGGGAGACACAGAATCTGAAACAGGCTCCAGGCTCTGAGCCATCAGCACAGAGCGAGCCCGATGCGGGGCTGGAACTCACAGACCATGAGATCATGACCTGAGCCGAAGTCAGACACTCAACCGACTGAGCCACCCAGGCGCCCCGACCAGCCCTTTATTGTTGCTGAGGTAGATGAGCCCCAGGGCCAACCTTTCACTTTCCACTGGGTCGTGGCCATACGTGTCCGTCTGTTCCCGATGAATGGCAAAGAGCGAGGGGTGGACTCTATCAGGGGGCACGTGGAGAGTCACGCCAAGCCGGCCAGGGTGGTGGGACGTGGGGCTTTGGTCTTTCCGGCGTTGGATTCCTTCCTTCCCTGGGGAGCACCTGGACTTGCTACACAGGTTTTAGGAAGAACACCGTGATCCAAGTCTTGGGAGAGTCCATTCCCCCTATTTAGAAAATGTTACACTAGAGGATGGAAAAGCCCAGAGTCTTTCTTCAGCCTTTGTATTTTGCTCTCCGTCATCAGAACTTATCTACGCTGTCTTGTTTCCAATATTTCTACCATGACCGTAGGAGGCGCCTCTTTTTTTTAATGACCCGAGTAAGAAAGCAGACTTCACATCAGATCGTCAGATGCCCTTTCTGCCGACCGACCGGCGTTTAAGAAACAGAAGCAGGTTTAGGATTGAAGAACGAGGCTCCTGTTTGTGGAATCTGACAGCGAGAGCCTCGCTTTCTGTCTCCTGCTCGGACACGGGAATCCACGCCACGGAAGAGCCTCGTCGGCGAAGAGCTGTGAATGTGTGTGGGCAAAATTGTGGGAGGAAAATAAAGAGATGGTTGAACACCCTTTCTGATAATTCCTGCCGCTGGCAGCGCCCAGTGGTTCGCTCACCACCTGTACAAGCGTCTTCTTTCTTCCATCAGAGCCCAGCAGGGAGAAGGGATTCTCTTCCCTCCGGCCAAGAACTCCCCTGAGACCGGAAGTGGCCCCAGAGACCTGAAGCCAGAAACAGGTGCATGGTTCCCCTGAGGAACGGGACGGGGGTAGGTAGGAGGGGAGGGGTAGCCTCCGCATAGAAATCCTTCTAGGTGCTATTTTGTTTTGAAGGGAAGGGAAATGATATAGATATAGATATAGATATAGATATAGATATAGATATAGATATAGATATAGATATAGATATAGATAGAGACATAGATAGAGATACAGTTATAGATATAGATATAGTTGTAGATATAGATATATTTATAGACATAGATATATAGTTATAGATATAGATATAGTTATAGATGCAGACAGTTATATAGATATAGATATAGGCACAGACATATAGACATAAGATAGAGATTGATGTGGTCCTTGCCTCTGCCCTGGGCCCAGCACGCCCCTCCCAAACCCCCTGCTCAGTCTTGGGCCTCCCCCTGCTCCTCACGTGGGTGGGACAGGCCTCAGAGACCATCTCCTCAGGAAACGGGCCACAGAGTCTCGGGTGACAACTGAGCTCACACAGCCAGGACCCCCGAGGTCCCCCAGCTCCGGGCCTTTCCCTGGGGGGGCTCGTCCTCACCCACCCAGCCTCCCAACCACCAGCCTGTGGCTCTCAACCAAACTCCACCTAAAAAAGCATTTGGCTCCTGGGGTCCAGGAGCACTTGAGGGGAACCGGGGTCACTCCGAGGGGAGGAGCAGGGGAGGAACACAGGCTTTCCCGGCCTGGAGGAGGAGAGCGGTATGAAGACATCCCTGAGTTGGAACTCGTGACAGCGGTAACGCCTGCCAGCCCGATGGTGCCCGCCTGTCTGCCGAACGCCTTACCTGCGTTAGCGCCTTTAATCCCCATAAATATTTATTTACGAGGTAGGCACTGTTACCCCCACCCCCACCCGGTTAACTTGAAGGAAACAAGTTAACTTTCAGAGTCAGAACTAAATTCAGACCTTTAGGCGCTAGCTCAGGGTTCAGTGACACGCAGCCTATTAAACCCGTGGTTTAGATCAGGGCCCACAAGGCCGTCAAGGGTTTAAGGTGAACACAGCGAATGTTTTGAAACACGCCTGGCTGCCACTGGATGTGTTATGCCCCCTGGCCTCCCTCTGGGCTCCAGGAGAAACTGAGGGAGGAGGGGAGACGGGAGGAGGGAAGGGGAAGGGGCAGGCAGCGGGGAGGGGGAGGGGGGAGAGGGAGGGGAGGTGGAGGAGGCCTCACTGGGGCCTGACGGGTCCTCTGCCAGGGCGGCTCCAAGCCCATCCCTGTAGGGGCCGCACACGGAGGCGGGGGTCCTTTCAGGATAAAACAGGTGACACCGTGGACATTGAGTTTACAGTCAAGGCAGCACAGGGGTCCCCGACGGCGTGAGTGAGGCAGGGTGTGGATCTCTGCCCCAAATTGCAAAAGCAGAGCTGGTGTAGGGTGAGCCCCTTTGTAAAAGGAATCACATAAAGGCAAGGTCTTGGGGCACCTGCGTGCCTCGGTCGGTTGAGCGTCCAACTTCGGCTCAGGTCACCATCTCGCGGTCTGTGGGTTCGAGGCCCGTGTCGGGTTCTGTGCCGACGGCTCAGAGCCTGGAGCCTGCTTTGGATTCTGGGTCTCCCTCTCTCTCTGCACCACCCCCCCCACAACTCAAAAATGAATAAACATTTAAAAAAAAGCCAAAGTCTGGAGAACAATTCCACAAAGTCAGTGGTGGTTGTCTCCGGGGGGCTCAGCTTAGAGGGGTTTTTAACTCGCTGTGTTCTATTTATATAATGTTTAAATGTTTCATGAAGCATGTGTAATGCTTTGGTATTCTGACAGACAAAAAAAAAAAAAAAAAGATTTTAAAGAGAAGGGAAGCCCCACACCCTCTATCCATCATCCTCTCCAAACTTCCAGAACAACCAGCGTGTGTAGGTAACCCCACAGCCTGTGTTACCAGGAAATGTTTATGCTTCATATGGGGTCCTGTCCTGAGTGCACATTATTAATTATTAAAGAGATGTTGTCCACCCTGTCAGAGTAGTTTAATGTTTAGTTGGAGGACGGAAACACGAAAGTGTTTGTCCCTTGACTCTGCACACCGATGCTCAGGTGTGGGTTAAAAAAAAGAAGAAACTGACCGGAATTTGAATAAAACCTTGACAAAAGAAAAAAATAAAAGGTAAATTACTTATATGTTAAAAAGAAGAAGCAGCAGCAGCAGCAAAGGGACAAACTGTGGTTTTGCTCTGTCGTCCTGACTACTGAGGCTCAGGCGTGAAACACCTTGGCCACGTGTGACAGCGGTACTGGTTTCCTTAACCTTCGAACTCGGGAAGAGACGTTGCTGTAATAACTCCTGATTCCGTGAGGGAAGAAGACCGGTAAGATGCAAATGGAAAGCTAATGTGCAGGATCCTAGAGACTGGGTAACCTTGATGGCAGATGGAAAGGGAGGGCACAGGAGGGGACGGGGAGGGGGTGAGAATACTAAAGGCAGGCTTCCTGGAAGGGGTGGGCTCATCTAGGAGCAGGGGAGAGTAGAGAGAAGGGCATCTTGGACAAGGAAGGCCGATTAAGTTAGAAGGCAGGAGCCTTCTTCCCTGAGAGGGGCTGGGGTCCCTGTCCCGGCCGTGGCCCTCTGGCAAGGGTGCCGGACGCAGCTGGGTGGGAGGCCCAACCTATCCCAACTTGGACTCTGCCCAGGAATTTGCACTGAAAGGAGAAGACTGGCCAAAGGGCAAGCGGGTCGAATTCATTTTGTCCCTGTGGAAATACGTGCCTCTGCCCACCCTCGAGAGCGACTTGTTGACCACAAATACGTGAGTAGGAAGAAGGGGGTCCTGCCTCTCTCCGTGCAGCCGCGTGTCTGTGGGTGTGTGTGCCCAGGTAGCGGGCGTTCCCGGCCTCCTCCCCTGTGTGTGTGTTTCCACCTGTCTCCTCGCTCGTGTGTGCACGCGTGTGTATGTGCCTCTGAACGCGTGAGCTTAATCGGGCCGGGGTTTGGAAAGCACCCCCCTAGGGCGCTCCACGGGGGAAGAAACCGGAAACAGGAGTGGGGAGGGATGGGGTTCTTATTCAGAGGACTTAGGCCTATGGACTTCAGCAAAAGAAAGAAAAAAAAAAAAAAAAAGGACTATCTTGGCTCTTAGAATTGAAAACTCCAGTGGCAGGACTGGTTTTAGGTCCAGGTGGATCCAGGGACTAGAAGAGTCTTCAGGAGATTAGTTTCCCATCTTTTGGAGGTGGGAGAGTACAATGCCACGAAGATGTCAGTCAACGGCACTGGCTTTCATTTGCTGTAGGAGTGACAAAAGCTAGGGCCTCTTTTCAGGAAAAGGCCGGGACCAGGTATCTACACGTGTGGTACGTAGTTCCTGCCTTGCCTTCCCTGCGAGGCGGACAGAATTTGCCCCGGGCCTGCCTGGGCCTCCCAGATTTACCAGGCCGGGCACTGGTGAGTGCAGGAAGGGGCGCCTTGCTCTGAGGCAGCCGAGTTCAAGGAGGGTTGAGCTCCGGGATGGGAAAAGCTGGGCCAGGCTCCCCCCTTCCGGCCCTCCCCCATCCTCCCCCCTTCTCCAGGGGCCTCTCCTGGGTCCTGTGCCGCCTCTGCTTTCAGCTGTGGGCCCTGATTTTGTCTTTCAGCCGCAAGGTCCGGCACATGGAGGGCAACAGCCCGAAAGGAAGAGAGTTCATCTCTCTCACACCTGTGGCCAATGGTCTGGAGAACATGGGGGCCGAGCTCTTGGAAAGCCTGGTCTGTCCCTTCCCCATCCTCATTTTGGCCCCCTGGTGGGAGGGCCCTTTGTTCGCCTCCTTCCTTCACCCCCTCTACCTCTTTGCTTGAAAAATTAGGGACCCCCCCCCTCCTAAACGTGTTGGCCTCCTCGACACAGAGCAGCCCCTTTATTTGGCTCAGCAACCGTTTGCTGTGCACCTGTGATGTGCCGGGATCGCCCGCACTAGTCTGAGGGGTCAGGGAAAAAAAGGCTCAACCCGGAAGTGACGTTTGAGCTGCGCCTTAAAAAATAAGAAGGAGGAACCACATGACTGGAGGAGGGGAGGGGTGGATCTCTGGTGAGGTCTCAGCCTTCGAGGGGCTGGCGTTCTCGTCCTTGCTCTGGAACGGCTCAAGGAGAGGCCCTCCACCCAGAACTCTGGAGCCTAATGTGACCCCCTTTTCCCGCCCAGCCTCCCCCGACAAAGCCCCTGCCCCTTCACCACACTGCACAGCCCCAGGGTGCGCCTTTCACTCTGTGATCTGCAAGAATAACCCCCTGCCCACCCAAACACGACTGCATAGACAAACGGAGGGCAAATGCGACGAGGTGGTCCCGCCTGGGCCTTCTCCAACCAGCCACGGCTGAGGCTTCCCTTCCCTTCCCAATGCAGGCCAGGAGGACCCCGAGGGCAGGGCGTATCCAGCACTGAGTCCAGCACACTGTGGGTGCTCGGTGTGTGGTTTGCGGAACTTAACTAAGTCGCCCTCTAATTATTTCCTGGGCAAAAGCCCCGCCCTCCCACCCCAGCCCACTCCCGAGGTGCCCGTGGGCACACTGGCGGCAGCCAGGGTCTCCCTCCGCTCTCACTCGGGGCCGCAGGCACCCTCTGGTCACTCTCTGGTCGCTCTAGGAGGAAGGCCGGACCCCTGGCAACGACTCAAGCCGTGCGGAGGGTGGGGACATCTGGACCGAGGCCAGCCCGGAGCCCCTGTCAGGGCGGTAGGTGCTCTCCAGGAGGGACGTGCATTGGCCCGGGGAGGAGGCCACCGTGGGGAGCAGGGACAGGGAAGCTGGGCCCCTGACAACAGAGAAGGGGCTCCCGGAACCTTGGTCAAAGAAAGGAACAAACGTGTTAGCCGACAAGGGAGCTCTGCTGGCCCCTGCCTCGGGGTGAGCCGGGCCAGGGGCGGCCAGCCTGCTCTGAAGCAGCCAGAAGGCAACCGCGTCAGGACCCCCAGTGTGTACAGGGGGCCTGTTCTGACTAAAGCTGGATGGAGGGGGTCCTGAACCAGCCTGACCCCCCTCTCCACCTCCCCATCTGCCTTCTACCCCAGTCAGTCCCTGGGGCACCTCAGGGATCCTCGAGGCTTAGTTTGAAAACCCCTAGAGCGGTCCAGTCCCCTTGTTTCCCACGGGGAGGCTGGTGACCCAGAGCTGATGCCCAGGCTCACTGGGGGTCCCCGCTGGCCAGATCCTGAGCCGAGGACGGCAAGGAGAGGAGGGGTGGTGGAGGGGAGGGAGTCCATCTGTCTCTCTGGATGGGAGATTGGGGAAGAGCCTCCCTTAGGGGGGCAGGTGTTGGGGCCAGAGAGGGGCAGAGGCATTTCTTGAAACAGAAGCTCCTGCAAGTGTGGCCTGTGGGTCCCCAGAGGCCAAGTGCCAGCCTTTTCTCCAGGGATAGACAAGCGACCAAAAGACCAGGCAAGAATGGCATTGGCACCAGCGGTCACCAGGTGGTGACCGCCGGGCAGGGGGTGGGCTGTGTACAGGCTCTCTTGCAGGGGGAGCTGCTGACTCGGAGGATAAGTCTCTGGGTCCCCGGGGAACAAGGCAGAGCTAGGAGCTCTCCACCCGGCCCCACAGACAGGGGGGACACTGGGACAGGGGAGGGAGGCAGCCATCATGGTTCGTGCATTTCTGCATTTGGTTGGGTTCTTACTCATCATCTCAGTTAAGTCCTTCCCAAGCCCAAGGGCAGAATGGACTCAAGGGCAGTGGTGATGCTGGAAGGTGGGGTGGCCTGAGCCGACCCTTAGTTTGTTCTGGGCTGGGGTTGCCCTAGTCCTGTGATGCCGAGGCCAGTGCCCTGGGGGGGGGGGGGGTACCCGAGTAGCTTCTACCTGGAGCTGTTGATGGTGGGAGTTGACTCGCAGACCCCACTGGCACTCTCCCCAGGAGGAGCCTGCAGCCTGCTCTGAGGGCCAGACGCTTCTGCCGGGAGCACACACAGCTGTTTCGATGGATCTGCACGGGCCTGCTCTGTACTGGTGAGCCTGGGGCCCAGCCCCCCTGGGAGACCGCCGTTCCCACCCCAGCTACCACCACCCGGGTTTCAGCCACCTCAGCCCCGGCCATCCATGTCCCAGGGCATTCACTTATCCAACAATCCAACAGTCATCTCAGAGCCAGCTCCATGGAAGAAGCTGGGACATCAGAATAAAGTCAGACCAGATCTTCTTCTCAAAGCAGTCTCTGATCAGTAAGGGAGAGGGGAACGATATTTTCACGTAAGGCAGTGAGCCATCTGGGAACACCAAGGAGGGATGGAAGTGATCAGGGAGGACTTCCAGGAGGAGGTGACATTCAGGCCTCACAGGTCGAGCAGGAGGTAGCCAGCTGGATCCGAAGGACAGGACGGAGTGAGAAGGCACTTCTAGGTAGGAACCACGGGAGCAAAGGTGAAACCTGGCATGGTGTGGGCAGGCAGCTCAGGGACTTGAATTTTGCCCTCAAAGCCAGAGAGAGCCATTGAAGGAATTAACAGGCAAGCCTTGAGGCCAGATTCGCACTGTGGGAGCCTGGAAGAGGCAGGCAGGGTGGCAGTATATGTGTGAGAAGACGAAGTGTAGGGGACGGACAGGGGCGGCTTAGAGTGACCCTCGGGAAGCATCACCAACCAAACTTGGGAGCCGACCGAGTGTGCAGGACGAAGGACACCCTGGAATCTGGGGTGCCTTGGGGCTCTGTTCAGGCAACGGGGTGCATGATGGTGCCTCCGTGGCTAGGGAGCGGGGGAGGAGGAAGGCTTGGAGGGGAGAGGGATGGCCAGTCGTCTGGGACGGGATGCTGGAGATACGTCTGTCAGGCCATCGAGAAGGGCAGGGGCCTCTCCAGGGACGCCTGGAGAATAAATCGAGAAGTAGGTCAGTGACAGCATCCTGGGACCAGCCACACTAAGGGAGCTGGCAGAGGAAGGGGCAGAGAGAGCCCGAGGGGGCATGGAGATGGGGGGGAGGGGCGGAGACCAGGGAGCGCCAGTTCAAGGAGGAGGGAGAGGTGAACAGCATCATCTCTGCGGTAAGGGGAGCAGCGGAACAGGGACTGAGCAGCGTCCCGGGGGATTTAGAGCCAAGGAAGTCACTAGTGACTTAGGGCACGGGTGAAAAGCTGGATCGGAATGGATGGGAGGAGAGGCAGTGTAGACAGCTCTTTGGAAGGATTTTTTATGAGGACAGGTGGGAATATTAACAAGGAGGGTGACAGTGTCGAGGAAGGGGTGTGTTTGTGACAGGAGACACTTGGGCTGTGTTTGTGAGTGGGGTGGGGAGGTGGTAGAGAGAGGAGGGGAAGGACATGGGGACAGATGGCAGGTGCAGGGGGGGACCCCTAAGCCCAGGGAAGGAGGGTCACCGCAGGTCCTCCTGCAGGTGGGACATGGAGCGGGGTGTAGCTGTGGATGCAGAAGCCCCCCCCCCCCCCCCCATCCAGGGGGCCAGGCGGGAGAGGACACCGAGAACCATGACGGCAATGGCCCCGGTCTTCATGTTCGAAAGTGAAAGCAGGGCTGTAGGCTGAGATGGGCTGGCTCATGGTCCCTGCAGCTTCCTTCTAGAGATGTCTGAGACAGTGAAGCCTTCCTCTGGCTGGATCTGAGCCTGGGCCTTCTCCGTTCCCCTCGCTTCCACACTCACTCAGACCCACATTGGTTTCGTTTGTAGAAATGATGAACTCCTCCTAGGAGATGATGAAAATCACTTATCTCATCCTGTCTCTGCCTTTGTGGTGGCTGTCAGTCGGTCAGTTATCCTTTACAATGGCCACTCTCCATTTCCTCCATGTTTGCATGGTTTTGATTTCCTCCGGCTCTTTGATAATATTATTGTATCATGTCTTCGGTGGGGCCCTTCACGCACCTTCTGAGAGTAGGTACGGTAGAGAAAGGAAGCCCACGTTCTCAGCGCTCTGGGCCTGGGCCACAGCTATGGTGTCCCCATGTTAGGTGGGCTTTCTCCATAGGTGCCCAGACAGCCCTGGCCGCTGGCCGCCACGGAGGGCCTTGGTGTTCCCAGTCTCGGAAGAATGGTGTGCCTCTTGCCCACATTTCCGGCCAAGTCGCCAGAGGTGCCTGGCCTGGCGGGGGTCCTGTGCCCGTTCTGGTCTCCCACTGCTAGTGTAGCCCAGACTCCACTGGAAAACATGGGCTTAGAGTGGGGACGTGCCCAAAAGGAACAGACAAGTCCTGTCACCAGAGGGGTGAACAGATCCTAGAAGAATACAAACAACTCCTAAGACACGTTTCTCCATGCCCTGTCTGGGGGACTCGTCTACACTGCCTCCTGTCCTGCACAGTGTGCCAGTCCCCCGAATCACAGACCCCAAGACAGACAGACCTGGGTAGGAATTTTAGCCCAGTTTCCTCCCGGTGTGAATCCTCGGGTGCCCCGTCTCTAAATGGGATCAGCGCAGACCCAGCTGTCGGTGGTTATGAGCAGTAGCCCTGGGAGATCCAGGAAGGGCCGAGTGCGTGCCCCTGGCCCCTGCCTCGGCCTCCCGCGGCCCTATGCACGCGTCCCTGGCACCCCTGCAGGGCCACACCTGCGTGCCTCTCAGTGACACCCGTGCAGGTCAGAGGCCCAGCCCACAATCGTCTGTGTGAGAGCAAGGTAGCTTCATTTCTCAGAACTCTGCTCCAATTTCAACATCCCAACCGAGCAATATGAACCTACCTTCCGTCAGTGTGAAACAGCCCTTCCGCCTTTTCCCCTGGAGGCCCCAGTGGGGCTTGTCTGTCCTCAGGTGTGGACGGACCTGCCCACTCCTGCAACTGCTCCCAGGTTCTCCGTCCTTGCAGGTAGCCATGGAGACGTCCCCGTCTCCAGTCTCCATCGGTGGCCTCTCCTGGACTCCTCTCCCCTCTCTGCTTCCGGGCTACTCAGAGACGACTCCCGCGGCCTTGGCACCTCCCTTGGGGTGCAGAACCTCAGAAGCTTTCTCTGATCTGCCTGCCCACACAATGCCCGGGTGCCCCCTCTTTGGAATCTTGCGGCCTCCCCCGGGGCAGGGCTCCTCTGTCCCCAGGCCGGATCCCTTCCCCCTGGGTCCACCAGCGTCCTCCAGCTAGTCCGTCCCCGAAACGTCTGTCTTCCAGCCAGTGTCTTCTAACCAGTCTGGCGGCAGGGTGGCCAGCGTAGGACCTACACTTAGGCATGAGGTTGCAGCTCGCATGTTTTACCCGGTGGAAAATCTCTAAGTCCTTTCCATTCTTCAAGGGCCCCGGCTTCTGAAATTCATGAGCCGGGGAGAGACTCTCCCCCTCTGCTCTCCACGATCACATCCCTTATCTTGAGGCAGAGCACACACTGGCTTAACTGCACAAGAGGCGAGGAGCAGGCAGGGAAAAGGCGAGTCTAGGAAGAAAATGGCCCGTATTTTCAGAGCAGGATGCTGGACACACGAGCAACCTCCTTCCTGGAGTGACTGATGTGCCCACCTCTGCCCGCCATGGAACGGAGTGTAGTCTGGGACGCAGCAGGCCCTCCGCAGGTGCTCAGAGACGCACGTTGTCTCGCGCCCACCCGAACCCTAACCCTAACCTCAGAGAGGTGGGGCGACTCCCCTGCCCTCTGTGCCCTGGGTGGCGCAAGGTGGAGCTGGAGGGCACGGCGGCAGGCCCTCGTCGTCGTCAGTGACCTCTCTCTGTTTCACTCCCACCCAGCGTTCGCTGCCTTCCTGCTGGTCGCCGGCCTCCTGGATTTCCAGAGGGCCCTGGCACTGTTCGTCCTCACCGGTGTGGTCCTCGCCTTCCTGGCCCACAGCCTGCTGAAGAGGCTGCTGGGGCCCAAACTGCTGAGGTGTTTCAAGCCTCTGGGGCATTGCCGCCTGAACGTCTGGTTTGAGAGGTGAGTGAGCTCATGGCCGCCGGCTGACGCCTCTGAGTCAGCTCCGGCTCGGCACCAGGCCTGGGTGAGCAGGGCCTCAGTCCTGATCTGCCCCAGACAGTTCCTGGGCAATGGGGGGACATTCCACCCGGGGGGCTCCGGGCAGGTGTGGCTGGGTGGCTTCAACGGCCGCAGCCCTCTCTGTGATGGTTTGCCATTTCCGCCTGGTTCTCTGTCCAGTGACAGAACTGAGAACAGGACTCGACAGTTTTCCTAAATTCAGGGATTCCAGCCCATCCAGAGAGGCAGGGCCTCTATCAGATCCTTTGGGGCATGTGTGAGACAGCTGCTGGGGCCACGCCTGGGGTCAGACTCAGCAGGCAGGATTGGGGGCCGGGTGGCAGTGAATTTGGGCAGCCCCCAGAGGGTTCTCCTGTAGCCAGCCATGTTCCCGGACAGTTTGGGATCTCCTCATTTTCAAACTGGGTTCCTTAGGGTTCTGGAGACCTGGGAGGTGCCGTAGGGCAGGAGAGAGAAATTGGAGATGGTAATATCAGACCTCCCTCCCCAAATGCCCATTTCAACCAGGAAACCCTATTTTATCTGTTTTATAAACTAAGGTTTGGGGGGTGGGGGAAGCTGGAAAAAAATGTTTCTATGGCTTAAAAAAAATCTGAAGACCCCCCAGTCTATATCAGGACTCCGTTTTGTTGATAAAGAAACTGGTATTCAAAGATCTCCAGTGACTAAGCTATGGAGGTACCACAGACTAATGATTTGAGCCAGCCTATGGATGAACACATTTTTTTCATTTTATTTATCAATAAATATATAGTAATAAATAATCATTATTCTTTATAATAGTATCACTTTAAATAAATTAAATAAAATTTAAAGATGAATAAATTAAATAAAATGTGAGTAAAATTTTTAAAATGTATCATTGGGGTACCTGGGTGGCTCAGTTGGTTGAGTGTCCAAGTTCGGCTCAGGTCATGATCTCACGCTTTGTGAGTTTGAGCCCTTCATTGGGCTCTCTGCTGTCAGCACAGAGCCTGCTTCAGATCCTCTGCCCCTCCCCGTGTTATAGTCTCTCTGTCAAAAATAAATAAATCTTAAAAAAATAAAATAAAAAATTTATCCTTTTTAATAATTAAATTTATAAATAGATTTATAAGAGGATTTATTTTTACAATCATCTCCTTGTGACAAATCATTGATACTGGTTTTCCTTTTGAAGTTTTGATATAAAATTTCCTTTAGGGGTACCTGGCTGGCTCAGTCAGTAGAGCATGCTACTTGGGGTTGTGAGTTCAAGCCCCATGTTGGGTATAGAGATTACTTAAAAATAAATAAGTAAGTAAATAAATAAATATTTTAAAATACACATTCTTATTAATCAATAATTAATTAGATTAATTAGACTTCATGAAAAGTAAAAACTTGGATTCAAAGGACACCATCAAGGAAGTAAAAAGACAACCCACGGTACGGAGGAAAATATTTGCAAATTATGTATCTGATAAGGGATGTGTATCTAGAATTACAACCCAACGATAAAAAGGCAAATAACCCAATTGAAGGCTGGGAAAAAGACTTGAATGGAGATTTCTCCAAAGATATACAAATAGCCAGTAAATACATGAAAACATGCTCCACATCATTAGCCGTCATAAAAATGCAAATAAAAACCGCAATGAGATATCACTTCACATTTACTGGGATGATAACAAAAAAGACAGATAATAACAAGTGTTGGTCCAGATGTTAAAGCCTTGGAACCCTCATCCACTGCTGATAGAAATGTGAAATACTGTTGCTGCGTTAGAAATTAATTAGTTCCTCAAAATACTATACATTCAGTTATCATGTGGGAACTGGAGTTGGCATCCACAGCAATTCCACTCCTAGGTATATACCGAAGAGAAATGAAAACATATGTCTGTACAAAAACTTGCACACAAATGTTCATGGCAACATTATTTATTTATCTATTTTTATTTTAATTTTATTTTGGAGGCGAGAGGAAGAGAGAGCGCAAGCAGGGGAGAGGGGGGGAGGTGGGGAGACAGAGAGAATCTTAGGCATGGAGCCTGACATTGGGGCTCAATCCCATGACCCTGGGATCATGACCTGAGCCAAAGTCTGGAGTTGGATGCTCAACCGACTGAGCCACCCAGGCGGCCCGTAACATTGTTTATAATAGCCAAAAGGTGGAAACAACCCAAATGTCCATCAACAGATAAGTGGGTAAGTCAAATATGTATATCCATATACTGGAATATTATTTGGCACAGAAAGGAAAGCTACATACTACAATAATGATGAAGCTTGAAAATATTATACTAAGTGAAAGAAACCAGTCACAAAGGACAACGTATCATAGGATTCCATTTACATGAAATGTCCAAAGTGACAAATCTAAACCTTGACTAAGGTTGGGGGGATGGATGGAAAGATTGGGGGGTGATGGCTAGAGGTGCTAGGTTATTCTCTGGGATGATGAAAATATTCTAAAGTTGATGGTTATAATGGTCATACAACTCTGAATATACTGAGGGCCATTAAACTGTGTACTTTAAATGGGCAAATTGTGTGATATGTGAATTTTGTTTCAACTTAAAAAATACATGTATTTGATATTGGCTTCCAGTCAAGATGGAATACCAGAGACCATGTTTATCCTTCCACTTGAAACAACTGAAAAACTGGGACAGGTATATATGAAACAATAGCTCTTAAGAAACTCAACATCAGGCACCAGAAGACAGTGATCCTGGAGAAACAGGGAACAGAGGAGATGAGCCCTATGAGTAAGCCCACACCTTACTGCACAGAGAGAGTTTCCAGGCCACAGTGCAGGGAAAGGAAATGAAGGTGGGCTAGCGTATGTTCTGGGTTGAGGATACAGAGCTGGGAATCCAGGGAAGCGAAGGTGGTCAGAGTTGGTAATGCAGAATACCAGTGAAGACAGTGGCACAGAGAGAAAGCTCCAGAAATCTACAGAGGGTCTTCCCTGAGAATTTCTTTGAGTTCCGGTCAGTGAATGCATATGAGAAAACTATCCAAGGCCTGGGAAAGACCCATCCACAAGGATTAGAGGAAGAATGCCTGGAAACCACACAGGGCCAGAAATAGTGTTTATTTTCAACAGTCAGAGTGGAAACTTCATAATTTCACGGGGCATTGTTTACAGTACTAAAGATCTTGGAACAGTAGTACAGAAAAATTAACCATAGAATAAACCCTGCTCAGGCTCTCCCTAACAAATCTTCAAAACAAAACTTGAAAGAGTCAAACACAATGTCAGTAAACCATGGCACCACATTAAGTGGAAACATGTAATTGAAGTCTCCAGAGGAGAAAGAGGGAAGAAAAAAAATACTCGGAGAAATCATGTCCAAAAAATTCCCAATCTGATAAACATTATAAGCCCTTAGATCCAAGAAGCTGCACAAATCTTCAGTGCATGAAACAAGAAATCATAATCAAATTGCTTAACGTCCGACTTCGGCTCAGGTCATGATCTTGCGGTCCGTGAGATCGAGCCCCACGTCAGGCTCTGTGCTGACAGCTCAGAGCCTGGAGCCTGCTTCGGATTCTGTGTCTCCCTCTCTCTCTCTGCCCCTTCCCTGCTCATGCTCTGTCTCTTTTTCTCTCTCTCTCAAAAGTAAATAAACATGAAAAATTTTTTCTCAAATTGCTGAAAACTGGTGATAAAAGAAGAAATTCTAAAAACAGCTAGAGAAGAAATATGTGCAAAGATGTGGATGGCAGCAGATTCCTTCTCGAAAGCAATACAAATGAAAAAGCAATGAAACAGTCAAATGACAAATGTGTGTCAATCTAGAATCATTTACCAGTGAAACACCATTCAAAAACGGAGACATAGGACTTTTTTTATATATGTAAAAGCGGAGAGAAGTTTTCAGACATAAAAAAGTAGACCTGCACTATAGGAAATGCTAAAGGAAATTCTTCAAAAAGAAGGAAAACGATATCAGAGGGAAATCTAGATTGACGCAAAAGAGTGAAGAGCATTGAAATGGCAACTACATAGGTAAAAATAATGGCTATTTTTATTATTATTTAAATCTCTTTCAAAGGTAGTCAACTTATAAACCAAGAATAAGAATAATGTATTGTGGAGTTTATATGATATGTAGAAGTAAACACCAATAGCACAAGGGCTAGGAGGGAAGAAGTGAAATTCTATTGCTGGGCAGTTTTTATACTGCACGTGAAGTAGCGTAATATGACTTAAGGGTAGATTGTGATAAGTTAAAGATATCCTATAATGCTAAAGCAACCACTAAAATAACATGACAAGGAGTTATAGCTAACAAGTTAAAAAAGAGAGTGAGAGAGGTAAAAGAGACTCATTTTAAAATAGTCAATCTCCAAGGAGGTAGAAAAATTGGAAAAGGGGACAAAGAACAGATGGCACAAATAGAAAATAAATAGCAAGATGGTAGATGAAACCTTCCTCCCAAACCAATAATCGCAGTAAATGTACAGGCCAGTATCCCTCATGAATAAAGAGGTAAAAAATTATTAACAAAATTTTGTAAAACCAAGTGTGACAAAATATAAAAGGAATAAGACATGAATGAATGGGGTTTATCCCAGGAATCCAAGGTTGGGTTAACACTAAAAAATTATCATAGGTCACATTAATAGATTAAAAAGAAAATAAACATATGATCATGCCAATAGATTCAGAGAAAGCATTTGACATAATTCAGCATCCATTCCTGATATGAATTCTGAGCAAAGTAGGATTAACAAAATAACAAAAATCTATAGCTGGCATCATACTTAACTGGGAAAGACTGAATGATTTTCCACCGAGATCAAGAATATAAGAATGTTCCTTCTTGGCACTTTTATTCAACATTGTACTAGAGGTTCTAGCTTGTGTGATAAGGTAAGAAAAAGAAATGAAAGACATACAGATTGAAAAAGAAGAAGTAAATCTGTCTTTGTTCACAGACAACATCGTCTACACGGAAAATCCTATGGAATCTAGCAAAAAAGCTAATAGAACTAACAGGTCAGTTTAACAAGGTTGCAGGATACAAGATCAACATACAAAAATCGTATTTTGAGGGGCCAACAATAAACAATAATGAATTAAATTATAAATGCCATTTAGAATAGCACGAAACGTAAATTACTTAAGGAAAAATCTGAAAAAGATGTGCAGACTTGTACATTGAAACCTACAAAACACTGCTGAGAGAAATTAAAGAAAACTTAAAGAATGGGGCAATATACCAGGTTCATGGATGAAAAGACTCAGTATTGTCAGCATATCAGTTCTTCTCAAATTAATCTATAAATTCTTATTAATATCCCAATCAAAATTATCATGGGCTTTTGGGGTAGAAATTGGTAAGGTGATTTAAAAATTCATATAGAAATGCAAAGAACCTAGAATAGCCAAACCAACTGTAAAAAAGACGAATAAGTTTGATGAATTTCTACGATGTGTCTTTAAGACTTACTGTAAAGCTACAGTAATCAAGACAATATGGTATCTGAATCAAAACAGACAAGAGAGACCAAATAGGAATAGAATAGACAGTCCAGAAATAGATCCACATGTATATGGCCAATTGACTCATGACAAGGGTGCTAAGGCAATTCAAAGGAGACATAATCATACTGACAAATTATGCTAAAACCATGGTATATTCATAGGCGGAAGGAAGAAGAGGAAAAACAAAATAATGAAATAATAATCCATGCCTCACAGTACATGGGAAATTAACTGACAACGGGAAATCATAAACCTAAATTGAAAGCCTAAAACTATAAAATGAATATAAGGAGATGTAGGAGAAAATCTTTGTGACCCTTGAGTTAAGTAAATTTCTTAGAAACAAAACCAAAATCACAATCTATTAAAAATTTTGACAAAGTGAATTTCATCAGAATTGAGAACTTCTCTTCAAAAGACATGCTTAAGAGAAGAAAAAAGACAAGGCACGACTCCGAGAAAAGTTTTACAAATCACACATCTGACCAAGGACTTGTATCCAGAATATATTAAGCACTCTCGAAGCTTGATAATAAGAAAAACACCCCAATTTAAGAATGGGCTCAAGATGTGAGCAGACAATTCTTTCAAGAAGATATGTAAGTGGTGAATAAGCACACGGAAAGATGCTCAACATCATTAGTTATTAGAGAATTGCAAATTAAAATCACAAAGAGGTACTGCTCTATGTCTGTTGGAAATGACTAGAATTCGGAAGATGGACGTTACGAAGCGTTGGCAAAGATGTAAAGGAAACGGAACTCCAACATCCTGCTCGGGGGTGTGTAAAATTGTGCAATAATTTTGGGAAATAGTTTGGCGGTCTCCTAAAGAGTTAGACTTACCATGATTCACCCATTCCACTTACCAAAGCATCACCCAAGTAGTATTGACCGAAGGAAAATGAAAGTGTAAATCTGTACAAAGACCTGCACGTAACTATTTGAATGTTCTTAGCAGCTTTGTCTGTCATAGCCAAAGGCTGGTAACCACCGAAATGCCCATCAGCAGGCGAACAGATAAGCTAAGCACGGTCCATCCACGCACTGGCATACTGCACAGCAATAAAAAGAGACCAGTTCCTGATAGATGAAAAAATATGGATGAATCTCAAAATAGTTATGTCGAGTGAGAGCAGTCAGATAAAAAAAGGATATGTGCTCTATGATCCCGTTTATATAAAATCCTAGAAAATGCAAACTAATCTAGTGATAGAGAACGGATCAGTTGTTGCCTGGGGATGAGGAGGGGGCCGGGAATTACAGAGGGGCACGAAGAACGTTTTGGGTGTCTTACTGTGGTGACGGTCTCAAGGTACATAAGTACATACATCAAGACTTACCAAATTGTTCACTTTCAACATCTATTTATTACATGCCAGTCGTACCTCTATAAAGGCATTAAGAAAAAAATGACAGGGGCACCCGGGTGGCTCAGTCGGTTGAGCGTCCAACTCTTGGTTTCAGCTCAGGTCATGATCTCATGATTCATGAGATCGAGCCCCGCATCAGGCTTTGCACTGGCAGTGAGGAGCCTGCTTTGGATTCTCTCTCTCTCTCTCTCTCTCTATGCCCCTTCCCTACTTGCGCTTTCTCTCTCTCTCAGGATAAATAAATAAACTTAAAAAAAAAAAAAAAAGAAATGACAACAGAAACCCAACCCAAAACATGCACTGACTTTTTTTTTTAATTTATTTTATTTTAAGTAGTCTCCACACCCAGTGTAGGGCTTGAACTCGCGACCCTGAGACGAAGAGCTGCACGCTCTGCTGAAGGAACCAGCCAGGTGCCCCTGCACTTAAGGTTTTATAAAGTTTTATAAAGAGAAATAGTAAGTAAGTAAGGCAAGTGGCACAGAGACGGGCAGAAACTGTGCAGCGGACCGGTGGTGTTAGCTGCTTAGAAACACGGGCAGAAGTGAGCAGTGAACTCTGGGCTTGGCCTGTGTGAGTTCTGGTCCTGGGTCCACCCCTCACCAGTGGTCGTGCACAGAGCTAGCGAAGAGAATAAACTTCTGCCGGGTGCCTGGCTTAAAGTCTCCAATCTGCTACTTGTTGGATGGGTGGCCGTGGGCAAGTCATTTCACCTTGCTGTGCCTCAGTTTCTTCGTGTGTACAATGAGGGTGGGGACGGTATGTCTCCCAGCACTGGGTGTAGTTCCTGGCGCATAATAGGTGCTCAGTGAACATTCGCGGTTATTAGTAGGACCAGGTGAGTCAGTGACTGGGTCGGGGGTGGACCTCGAGCACCCAAGGCCCAGACCCTCCCCCCCACCAGGTGAGCCAACTCCAGCCCCAGGGAGGGAAGCAGGGCTGTAAATGTTGCTTCCAGGGGTGCCTGGGTGGCTCAGTCGGTTAAGCGTCCGATTTCAGCTCAGGTCATGATCTCGTGGTTGCTGGGTTCGAGCCCCACGTCAGGCTCGGTGCTGACAGCTCAGGGCCTGGAACCCGTTTCGGATTCTGTGTCTCCCTCTCTCCCTGCCCCTCCCCCGCTCATGCTGTCTCTTTCTCTCTTGGAAATGAATGAACATTAAAAAAAATAAATAAAAAACAAATCGTCGCTTCCCAGCCTTGGTCCCAGGAGCTCGGCTCACCTGCCCGGACTGACATTACTGCTTCTGGGAAGCAGAGCCCTGGGCCCCACAGGCCCCACCTCACCCTGGCAAGGTCAGAGGCTGGGCCGAGCATCGCTGCATCTTTGAGAATCCCTGCCCTTGAGGGAGCCACGTGCTCGGCACCGTGCAAAGCTCAGCACACACATTCTCTTCTTTAGTCCTCCTGGCAACCAGGAGAAGCGTGGGGCTTCGGCTTCCTTTGCCCAATGAGGACGCCAGACCCAGAGAGGCTAGGTGGTCCGTGTGAGGCCACACAGCTCTCTCCTCCCCCCAGCCCTGAGCACCCTTCCCCTGGAGCCCTGGGTGCCCTTGTGTAGGGCCAGGGGAGACGCTGAGGGTGATGGCTTTCTGCCTCTCCCCCGCAGGACCCTGGCCCTCGCTGCTTTCCTGGGCCTGGTCTCGTGGCTGGTTCTGGACACCTCCCAGCGACCCGAGCAGCTAGTGTCCTTTGCAGGAATCTGCGTGTTCATCTGCCTCCTCTTCGCCTGCTCAAAGCATCACCGCACAGTGAGTCCTCGGTCGTCAGGCCCAGAGTGCGCCGCGGCCCCTTCCCTCCCTGCCTCCCGAAACCGGGATCCCTCCCCGCTTCGTGGTGTGGCCGACATCTCCCCGCAGGCTCCAGCCAGGCCTCCCAGAGATCCTCACGCACCTGCATTCGAAGGTCACCGCTGAGGAGTCCTTAAATGCGGAGAGGCAGAAGCAGTCCTCTGCCGGGGGTGGGGGCGTCCAGGGCGCGGGGGGTCAGGGCGGCTGGGAGCCCTGCCTGGGGAGGAGAGATGGGGGGAGGTCCAGGCAGACAGAGGCCACAGCCGCCCGGTGAGGACCGGGACCGAGGGCTATGGCCTGCTCGAGGCGGCTCGAGTCTTGCAATGGGTCCTTAGACCGTGCCCCACCCCTGCCCACTGCCCCAGGCCCATTACTGCCAAGAGTGTGGCCTATTCTGACCGCAGGGTGGATGGGACCGTCGGCAACAGGCCCAGGGTCGTGGCTGGGTCCAGTCCTATCCTGCAGACGAGGCCAAGACTCCCAAGCCCCTCAGCAGAACTGTGCTCTCTGCCCTTTCCGCCTGCCGTTCCCCGTGGATCCCCCAAGGAGCTGAGCTCACCAGGACCTTTCTCTCGGGTGCCAGGTATCCTGGAGGACTGTGTCCTGGGGCCTCGGACTACAGTTTGCACTTGGACTCTTCGTCATCAGAACAGAGCCAGGATTTATTGCATTCCAGTGGATGGGCAACCAGATCCAGGTGCGTACAAGGGGAACCCGGGTTGCCAGGGAAAAGCCGCTGTACTGGGGGAAGGGGAGGGTGGGCTTGGGATCGGGACGGTGGGGGTGCGCTGGGCCCCAGGCCACGTGAGCAGCAGGGGCTGGGCGGTGTGGCCACTCCTTCCCCTAGGCCCGGGGCCACCTGCAGACAGCTGTCCTTCCAGCGGCTGGTCTGATGCGGAAAAGAATCTCAGCACAGGAGGGTTCTTGGGTACTGAGGGCGCAAGGCATGTGGCCCTCAGCAGTCATGAGTGATGTGGAACACGTGACAGTTAAAAGTGCTAAAAAAAATTACAACTGATTTACTTTGTCGTATGTGTGTGTTTAAAAATAATGTTCAGTTTCTTGAAGTTATGTTTTTTTTTAAGTTTTTAATGTTTATCTTTGAGAGAGAGAGACAGACAGACAGACAGACAGAGTGTGATTGGGGAGGGGCAGAGAGAGAGGGAGAACACAGAATCTGAAGCAGGCTCCGGGCTCTGAGCCTGATGCGCGGCTCGAACTCACGGACCATGAGATCATGACCTGAGCCGAGGTCGGTCACTCAACCGACTGAGCCACCCAGGTGCCTCTTGAAGTTGTTTTCTCATTCCGTTGTTTGTTGTAGTAAATACACATACCACAAAACTGATCATTTGCACCTATTTTTTTTTTAATGTTTATTTATTTTTGAAAGAGAGAGTGTGAGCGGGGACGAGCAGAGAGAGAGAGAGAGGGAGACACAGAATCCAAAGCAGGCTCCAGGTTCTGAGCTGTCCGCACAGAGCCCGACGCGGGGCTCGAACTCACGAACCATGAGATCATGGCCTGAGCTGAAGTCGGACACCTAACCGACTGAGCCACCCAGGCGCCCCTGAGGGTGCTCCCTTAAAGTGTACAGAAAAGGTGTCTCCCGGGGAGAATGTGCTCAGGGGAGCAAACCCCTGTGAACGTGTGTTCACGAAGTGCACTGCTGGGTGGTGCCCGACCCCCGCAAGGCCCGGGAGGCGCGGTGACCCTCTCTCCCCCACACTGGGCTGCTGGACGGGCTGCTGGATGGGCCCACGGCAGGCGACGTCCCTCCGGCTCACCCGGCCTGGCTTTCTGGCCACTGTTTGTGCCCCTTTCCCTCCTGGACTCACTCCGGGTTTTTGCATTGTTTTGTCTTTTGCTTTCAGATCTTCCTGAGCTACACGGACGTGGGCTCCAGCTTCGTGTTTGGGGAGGCCATGGTCAAGGGAGTCTTTGCCTTTCAGGTCAGCCCAACTCCTGGCCCGCGAGGGCCTTAGCAGCGGCTGCCCAGTACCTGTGGCCGGGGCACGTCTGGGCAAGCTGCGTGGGCCAGGTCCGGGTCGGGGGAGGGCCGTGCGCTTGAGGTCCACGAAGCTCCGGGCTCGGGGTGCCGAGAGGGGCCCCGACACCGTTCACCCGCCGGCGTGTCGTCAGTGTGCTTTGTAACGTCTGCCAAGTAAGAGGTATCTGTATTCTTTTCCTTAAAAACGAATCCCCAAGTGATAGAATTGCCGTGAGACAAGAAGAGAGGGCAGGGGCACGGGGACCCTCTCAGGCTGCTTCTACATCGAGGCCCTCGAGGGTCACCTCTGCAGGAGGCCGGCCCTTGTCGCCCAGCTGTACACTGTGACTCCCTTCTCTGGACTTTTCTGGACCTACAGCCCCTCCCTCCCTCCCCCTTTCCTTCCTTCCGTCCTCAGACGGTTTATTGCATCCCTGCTGCAGAGGAAACCGACCTAGAGACTCAAAGGCCTTACTGTGTACAGTAGAGCCCCAACCCTGAGTTTAGACGGTGCAGCCCGTGCCGGGTCTGCCGTGGTGTGGCCACGTCACCATTCTGAGTTTGGAAATGCGGACCCACGCGCTTCCTTCGGGGGCTCCCCTCTGCTGGCCTCACGCCCAAGCTGTCAAAAGACCCTCTCTGGGCTTCAGCTCCACTTCCAGTGCTAGGCGGAGGGGGGTGATTTCCTGCCACCGTTGCCACGGCACTGCCACGGGAATCCATGTTGCCTCCTCCAGGGCGCCTTCCCTGCCAGGCCCCGCCCCGCCCCGCTCCCCACCCCCCCGCCCTGTCCCCCAGGGCTGCTGTGCAGGGGCCCATGTGTAGCTCCTGGAGGTTTCTGCCTTTCATGCCTCTGACCATTGTTTCCAGAGCATTCCCACCCTGTGGGGGCTGTTGGGGCCCCCGGAGGCTTCCAGCCTGAGCCACGGGCTCGGCGATGCACTTCTGGGCTGACGTTGGGCCAGGCTGCGAGTCTAGTCGTCTCCAGCCCCTCTGTCCCCACCACCAGCTTGTGGTGAGGGTCCGCACAGTGTCCGTTGGTGTCAGCAACCCTCGGGGAAGCGTCCACTTTATCCAAGTGGTTCAAATAATGTCAGTTATGGGAGGAAGGAGCGAGGGGACCGGGTTCCTGTCCTCTTGGGAGTCTTGTGTGTCCTGGGACGAACTTGTCCATCACATTGCGCTGAGAGCAGTTTTACTGGGGGACGGGGGGGGCCCTCCAGGGGCCCCCGACACCATCCTGTAGGGCTGGGGAGGGCTGCTCCCTCCCAGTCCTATTTCCAAGTAGGGGCCTCCCAGGTTTCAGGCAGGAGTCGTGAAGACTGGCTCCGGCATGACGTCTTACGTTCACCAGATAGACAGCAGCCAGCATCTTGTCACCCTGCAGGGACAAGCATACGACACTCTGCAGTCCGACCTCCCCAGGCGGCCAGGTTCAAGTGCAGTTGGCACAAACAAAAGCGTCCATTTGCGGGGGGGGGGTTGTTTAAACTAGGGACAGTGAGGAGGACTCCCCCGGGGAGGTGGTGTTTGATGTGGAACCACGGGACACGCAGGACGGGAGTTTTGGACGCGCAGATAGGCAAGAAGAAGGAGCCCCTGGGATGAGCACCAAGGGGAGAAAGTGCGGGCGTGTCATCTACAGGGCGAAGCTCCCTTTGCCGGCAGGGGGCACAGGTGGGGGCACGAACGGCTAGCATGGTGGGGCTGAAGCTTGAAGGGCCCTAAATGCCAGGAGGAGGCACCTGGGTTTGGTCCCCAGGAAACAGAGCTATCAAAGAGTTTTGAGCAGGCAGGGATTTTTTGGAGATTTGGGATGGTCGTCATGCCAATAGTGGGCAGGAAGAGGGGCGCCTGGGGGGCTCAGTGGGCTGAGCGTCCGACTTCGGCTCCGGTCACCATCTCGCAGTTCGTGGGTTCGAGCCCCGCGTCGGGCTCTGTGCTGACAGCTCAGAACCTGGAGCTGCTTTGGATTCTGTGTCTCCCTCTCTCTCAGCCGCTTCCCTGCTCACGCTCTCTCTGTCTCTATGTCAAGTAAATAAACATTTTAAAGAAAATAGTGGGTAGGAAGGGTTGTAGCCAGGAGGCTTGGAATAGAGGACCTGAGGAGGCTGCCTCATACCCACATGATGACCCGGGGCCACCAGGCTGTCACAGGGCAGGAGAGAGGTCACCATGGGGAACGGAGGCTGAGGGGACCTGCAGGAGGAGAGGCCTGGGTCTTACTCATCCTGTGTCCCTGAACTGACCCTGAGCCCTACAGAGCCCCGCCCAGTGCCCGGACACCGCTCTCCGAAGTCCCTCTGTGCCTGCTGGGAAGTCCAGGCCCCTGTCCCCGGCTGGGCCACCGTTCCCATGACCGTGGTCCTGAGCAGCTTTCCCGGTGGCCCGAGACCACAGCTGAACTCCTTTTTCTCCAAACCTCCCCGGCAGGGCTCGGACCTTCCCAACCAGAGGGAAGCCAAGAGCTACACACAAGCTTTGCAGCAAGCCCCAGGGCCACCAGAAACCATTTTGTTGCCCTCTAGACCCAAGGTCTCGGGGGAACAGAGAAGAAAAACGCAGGGAGAAGGAAATCATAATAATGGCCACTAGGTACGCAGCCAGCACGTGTACCTGGCTCTCGCTTCACCCTCACGACCACCCGTGGCGGAAGTGCTATCATTACCCCCTTTTCACAGATGGGGACACTGAGGTTCGGAGCGGTCGTTGCTTGCGAAGTGTCAAAGCTAGGGAGGGCTGGGATCAAGACCGGAACCCAGGACCGAAGCTCTTGCTTATTGGCTTCTGTGCCTTGATATCAGAGCACTTGCCTTAGTAGGCAGTGGTGACAAAGGGGCCTTGGATGTTTGTTTGCCCCCTGGCTTAGAGGAAAAGAGTATTCTTTGGGACTCTTTGGTTGCAAGTAACAGAAACCCATTTAAAACTTGCTTTAAAGGGGGGGGGGTGGTGACTGGTGGCTCAGTTGGTTGAGTGTCTATTTTTTTTTAAGTTTATTTATTTTAAGAGAGGGAGAGGGAGAGTGCAAGCAAGGGAAGGGCAGAGAGAGGGGGAGAATCCCAAGCAGACTCCATGCTGTCAGCGCAGAGCCCGATGTGGGGCTTGATGTGGGATCATGACCTGAACCAAAATCAAGAGTCGGATGCTTAGCCAACTGAGCCACCCAGACACCCTCTTAGTCAGTGTCTGACTCTTGATCTCGGCTCAGGTCATGATCTCACTGGTATGTGAGTTCTAGCCTCCTCCTCTGCCCCCCATCAGGTTCTGCGCTGACAGGAGTCTGCTTGGGATTCTCTCTCTCTCTCTCTCTCTCTCTCTCTCTCTCTCTCTCTCTCTCTCTCTCTCTCCCTCCCTCTCTCCCTCCCTCCCTCTCTCTCTCTGTGTCCCTCCCTCGTGTGTGCATGTATTCTCTCTCTCTCTCAAAATAAACTTGAAAAAAATATTGCTTTAAAGGGAGGAGAGAGGGAAGCTGTTTCTTGGCTTACACACTAGAAGGCAAGGTTGAGCTGGTGCAAGCTGGACCCCGGGCCCCAGAGACGCCAGGGCGTCAGCTTCACTCTTGAGCACCCCATCTTCCCCTGGCCCCCAGCAGTAACAGATGCTCAGGCTTACAGCATGGTTCCCCCGCCCCCAAGTGAAGGGAACTCTTCTCTGCCAGCCTGAGTTAGAAAATCCCGGAGCGGTCTTCAGATTGGTCAGCCTCAGTCATGTGACCATCCTGGGACCAATCACCGAGGCCGGGCCGTGGGAGCCTGCCATTGGAACGCCGGGGGTCTTGCGTTCCCACCCACAGCCAGGGGGTCAGGTGGCCTGATTGAGTGCGAGCCACCCTCAGAAGGCCATCGTTCCAAGAGGCATTGCCCAGGAGAGTGGTTCTGCTAACCTCCATTATAGCAAACAAGGCAGGCAGCTCCCTGTGATTAGCTACATTTTCAGGGGGCTGTCTTTTTCCAAGCGAGCGTTTGTGGTCTGGTAGAGGAGCAGGGCCCAGGTGACAGCTGGCATACCTCCCCGGGAGAAAAAGTGATGGCACAGATCCTTCCATCGACGGTCCCTCCCAGCCATAACTGGGGCCGCATTTGGGAGTCTCGGCTGTACTTCCTGACCTGGGTGCTTAGCTCCTGACTTAGTCAGCGGTAAGTGACAGAAACACAACTCAAATTTGTCTTAAGCCAACACGGAAATGAAACAGAACCTGCAGAAATCAAGATTAATTTCTGTAACTGAAAAGTCCAGGGTACCGAACATCAGCTGGGATCCACCTGGCCTGTGTCCTGGCTCTGTGTTCTGGGTACTGGTGTTAGTCTTAGTCGTGGGTAGGCTCCCTCGAGGGGGTGGCTTACATCCAACCAACCTGAGGAGAGAGAGAGAGAGAGAGAGAGAGAGAGAGAGAGACAGCCCGATTTCCACTAGCTCTAGCAGGAAGCCCGCGAGGGGGCCCTTCTTGGCCTGGCTTGGAGTAGATGCCATCTCTGAAGTGTAACCAGGGAGAATAATTGGCTTTGATCTGCCAAACCTGAAGCCCGTCGGGGGAGAGTGGAGGAGGGGGTGGTTTCCCAAAGGGATGCTGAATCTTTGTCACCAGGAGTGGAGGAAGGGGCACGAGGCAGACCCGACAGCCACTGCCCGCCGGCGTCCCCGCCCTGCCTGTCCCGCAGACTAGCGCCGAAACGGTCACCTTGCTTGCTGCTCTGCCCATCTTCCCGCCAGAGTCGGCTGTGTGTCCTCCACCTTCTCTCCCTTTCCAGAGGAATGTGGGCGCACCTGCTGCCCGTCTCTCTCCCCACATCACCCTTTACAACCACGCTTCCATAGACTGTCGGGCTGGAAGGGAGCTGACTGATCTTTGGGTCCCTACGGATGGTCAGGCCACACCCCAGAGAGGAGCAGTGACATGGGCACAGTCACCCGGTGAGTAAGGGCAGAGCCGGGGCTGGAACAGGTTGACCGGACACTGGCGTTTTCGGCCTCATCCTGTAAGTTGAAGTCAGTGACATCCCGTCTCCCTTCCAAATACAGAAAGGAGCCCTAATAACGATAATGTTAAATTTAAAACATATTAAGTGGCTGCTAAAGACTTTGAGTTTGGATATCCCGTCAAGAAAGAAAAAACAAGAGAGGTGGGTTTATCAATAGGCAGCCCCAGCATTTCCCAGTCACACGCTAACCGTCGTTGGGACCCTGGGAGGCCCTGTCCTCGGGCCAACCTCAGCGTCAGTGCATTAGGCAGTGGCTTCCTTGGCGAAGACAGACCAGATCAGGGAGGACTTACACGCTCCATGGCCATGGAACTGCCCTCTTCACAAGATTCATTAGTCACAAAATTTACTTAGCTTCCCCACTCCCTCCCTGCATCATGCGCACGCGCATGCACACACACACACGCGCATGCTTACACACATGCATGCTCACATTCACACATGCACACCCACATGCACACACATGTCTAGATGCACGTATGCACACACGTGCATGCTCACATACATGCACACGCATGCACACTTACACGCACACACATACACACATGCACACAAATGTTCATGTACTCACACTCCCAAGCACACATGTGCTCACAATACACAGTCACATGCACACACACATGCCCACAAACGCTCATGCACACATGCACACTTATGCACACACACGCACACATGCTCACACATGCACACACGCTCACTCACATGTACTCACACGTGCACACACATGCACACACGTGCACACAGCCCACTCACACACCAGCTCGTGCACACACTCACACTCGCACACTCATGTGCACACACATGCACACTCATATGTACACACACACACACATAAGCACAGCACTTCCTAAGCTTAGGACGGGTCCTCGAGGTGGGGTGGATTTGCTGGTGCTAAGTCGAGCGGAAGACGCAGGAGCCTTCCTCACCTTCTTTCCCTGGATCATGTGGACCTAGTCCAAGGCCTTTGGTTCATGCTGGCCCCAGGGAAGTCTTCTCTGAGCTCACTCAGATTTTCAGAGTCCAAGCTGCTTCCTGCTGGGCCACGGTCCAGCCCGTCCCTTGTCCAGGAAGTCGAGCCTCTGCCTGGGGCTTCTTGGCCGCCCCCCTCCCCTGGCCTGGAGTCCAGCGCCATGGACTGGACGCGGCAGCCACCTCTTGGCTGCATCGTCTTGATAAGTCATTCTGCCTTGGCTCCGCCATCCTTCTGGTAACATCCCACCCACACAGCCGCCTCCCCCGAGGCTCCTGCATCCTTTCTGGGTCTGGCTGACCCAGTAGCTTGTGTTTACTTGTTCCTTCACCACTGTTCCGGCCTCTGGAACGGGCACCCACATACTGCGCCCAGGAGTGCTGCTCACATGTTCTCCCTGAGGAACATCTGGGTGAAAGACAATGCTCCCATCTCCCAAGGTTTTGGGGTGTCTGCCTGACGCAGCCTCGGCCATCTGCAATGGTCAACAATGCCAAGTTTGGCCCCCAAAAATCAAATAAGAAAAGGACGGGGGCGCCTGGGTGGCTCAGTCAGTTAAGCATCCGACTGTGGCTCAGGTCATGATCCCTTGGTTCGTGGGTTCGAGCCCCACGTTGGGCTCTGTGCTAACAGCTCAGAGCCTGGGGCCTGCTTTGAATTCTGTGTCTCCCTCTCTCTCTGCATATCCCCCGCTCATGCCCTGTCTCTCTCAAAAATAAATAAACGTTAAAAAAAAAAAAAGACAAGGAGGGAGAGGTGCCATTGGAGTTAGTAATTAAGGGGTCACTCGTGAGCTCAGTGATTATGATCAGCAGGAAAGGGAGTGGGAAATATGTGAGTAGGTGAAAGCTGGGGCGGGGTGCTGGAAGGAGGGAGAAGGAAAGAGATGGGACGAGGGGACCAGGAGAGATCTTAGGAGAATCCGGTATCTGCAAAGGTCTCTGAATGACACTTTGACAGCCAGTTGGCCATGACCACGAGGGGCAGAGTGGTGAGGGCCTCTGGGCAAGGGACCAAGGGAGTAGGAAATCAGGAGGCATGTCCGCTTTACGTGGCCTTGGAGAAAGTCCCCTCTGCCTTTCTGTAACGGTGGTGGCATGGGCATCTGTACCATACTGTTTGGATTACTCCGGTTTGCAGTATAGTTTGAAATAAGGGAGCCTGTGATCTCCAGCTTTGTTCTTTCTCAGGACTGCTTTGGCTATTCGGGGTCTTTTGTGGTTCTACACAAGTTTTAGGATGATTTGTTCTAGTTCTGTGAAAAATGCCACTGGTATTTTGGTGGAGACTGCATCGGGTTTGTAGATTGCTTTGGGTAGCATGGACATTTTAAGAGTATCAATTCTTCCAGGCCATGTGCATGGACTATCTTTCCATTTGTTTGTGTCATCTTTAGTTTCTTTCACCAGCGTCTTATAATTTTCATCGTACAGGTGACCTCCTTGGTTAAGTTTGTTCCTAGGTATTTTATTCTTTTTGATGTAGTTGTAAATGGGATTTTTAAAAATTCCCCTTGCTGATAGCTCATTATTAGTATACAGAAACACAACTGATTTGTGTATGTTAATTTTGTATCTTGCAACTTTACTGATTCATTTGTCACTTCTAATGATTGTCTGGTGGAGCCTGTAGGGTTTTTCTATATGTAGTATCATGTCATCTGCAAATAGGGACAGTTTTACTTCTTCCTTTCCAATTTGGATAACTTTGATTTCTTTTTTTCTTGACTCATTGCTCTGGCTAAGACTTCCAATACTATGTTGAATAGAAGTGGTAAGAGAGGACATCCTTATCCTGCTCCTGGTCTTAGAGGAAAAGCTTTCAGCCTTTCACCATTGAGGATGAGGTCAACTGTGGGTTTGTCATATGTGGCCTTTATTATGTTGAGGTACATTCCTTCTACATCCACTTGGCTGAGAGCTTTGTCATGAATGGATGTTGGATTTTGTCAAATGCTTTTCCTGCACCCACTGAGATGATCGGGGAATTTTTATCCTTGGTCTTGTTAATGTGGCGTATTATCATGTTGATGGACTTGTGGATGCTAAACCATCCTTCCTTCTCTAGAACAAATCCCAAATGATGATGGTGTATGATCCTTCTAAAATGTTTATTCTTTTTTATTGTTTTAATGGTTTTATTCATTTCCTGAGAGAGAGAGAGAGAGAGACAGAGCCTGAGCTGGGGGAGGAGCAGAGAGAGGGAGACACAGAATCCAGGCTCTGAGCTGTCAGCCCAACAAGGGACTCAAACCCACGAGCCGTGAGATCATGACCTGAGCCAAAGTCAGACGCTTAACTGACTGAGCCATTTATTCTTGAGAGGTGGGGTCCGGGGGGCGTGCAGAGGAGAGGACAGAGGATCTGAAGCGGGCTCTGTGCTGACAGCAGCGAGCCCGATGTGGGGTTCTAACTCATGAATCACAAGATCATGACCTGAGCTGAAGTCACTCAACCGACTGAGCCACCCAGGCGCCCTGATGGTATGTGATCCTTTTAATGCATTGTTGACCGACTTTAGATTTTGTGGTTCGGGATTTTTGTGGGGTTTCGTGGGGTTGGCGACAGGACCCTGTCTGCAGTGCTTAGGCCTTTGGAGCTTGGACTGTGAGGGTTCATTATCAGGAAGTCATCGAAAGCCTGGCTCAGCTTCCTCCAGGAAGAGGAAGCATCAGGGCCGTGTCCTCAGTGGGTCTGGTCCTGCCTCCGAACCCCGTTTCCTGATAACAAGTTGACATTTGCTCCGAGCGTTATGGTCTAAACTCTAGACCAGTGGTTCTCAGAGTGGCACCTGCATCACCAACAGCTTCTGGAAACGCTCAGGCCCAAATTCTCAGGCCCACCCCCAACCTGCTGAAACTGAAACTCCAGATGTGGGGCTCGAAATTTGCATCTCTCGCCAATTCGCAGGTGATGCTACTGGTCCAGGGACCGCACTTTGAGAACCACTGGCCTCGGCAAACTGGAGGCCCCTTCTTCCTTCGGTTATGGGTGAGCGGTCACACTAGAGGGACCAGCCGGCTCTGGGTTCCACCGTGTGGCGGTGAGGACGTGTGTATGGCTGCTACACCCTCGCTCCCGGAGATGAATGCCTCTCCTGAGACAGAGAAGTGGGGCTTCCAGAATAGGCAACAGGGCAGACGTCCACAGGCTCATGGCAGGGCCTTGGCAACCTGCTCAGCGGCCGGGCAGCGCTGTTTTTGCAGGCGTGTGACCTTGGGCGGGCTGCCAACATCTCACGGTCTCGGTGTCCCCTTTGGTGAAGCGGATTTACAAGTACCTCAGTTGGTTTGAGGATCGACGAATCACCACGCGCTGGGCACTGCACCTGCCGCAGAGTAGGACCGCGTGTGGACATGTAGTAGGACCCGATGACACTCCCCCCCCCCCCCCCGCCTCCACCCGACCGCGGCATCGCCGTCTTCAGCTGCCCATCCTGCCTTCCCCCTCCTCGCAGGCTACAGGCCCCACAGTCATCTCCCAGGCTGGGAGATCGGATGGGTCCCGGGGACCTTATTTAGGACAAAATGCGCCACCTTAGAAAATTGGGAGGCCACCTCTCTTCTCTCCTATTTTATCTTCCCTCCCCGGAGAGCCGCCGCCTCATGCAAAACCCAGCTTCCCTTCCACCAAAGACCCGCATCTCACGGGTAGGCAATGTCTCTTGGTGGCTGCCCGGAGAAAGTCCCAATTCTGCAGTCAGGTCCTTCCTGGTTTGAGCCACGGCCGCCGCCCTGCCAGGCTGCCGAGCAGTCCCTCATGATAAATTGGACAAGCAGTCTAGACAGTACGTGACTGTCTCTGTGTCTCCCCGTGAGGGAGGGCGGATGACGTCAGCAGCCTCGTGTTGGGGGTGTGCCCGGCACCGGGCAGTCAGCACGAGTCACGGGACAGGAGGACCTCCAGAGCCTGCGTTCCCTGTCAGGTGACAGCCCCCACCGCGGTGAGGCCCACGGAGGGGAGCTGGTCCACATCCAGCCGCAGCCTCCATCTGGGAAGGGAGGGGGGACACCTTGGGGCCTGTTCTCGTCTCTAGGGGGGCTGCCCGGGGTGGAGCCTCTGCCTTCTTCGGGGGCCATCCCGCACTCCTGATTCATTTTGAGCTAGAGCCTGAATGTGATCACACGAGACTTTCCGTATTAAAAACAAAAACAACTCTCCCTGCACCCTCACCTCTCCCGAGGGCACCTTTCCTTCCGGCACGGCTAAGCTTCTAGAAACAGCTGCCTGTACTCACTATCTCCACCGCGACCCCTGAATTGCTAGGTGCCAATGGTCCGTCGCGCGCGCCTCACCTTTCTGGAATTCTCTGACACGTCTGGCACGGCTGATCGACCACCCTTCTTGATCAGCCGTCCTCGGTTTCCAACACACGCCTCGCCTGGAGGTCCTCCAACCTCTCTGTTTCTTCTCGGTCCCCTCCCTGCGCCCCCTCTTACCCTTCCCCCCTCCCATGCTGACCCCAGGCCCTGTCTTCTGTCCTCACTGCTCTCCTCACTCAGGGACGTTTCCTCGGTGAATCGCATCTATCCCGTGGCCTCAACCTACACTTCCGTGCAGATGCATCCCAATCCATCCCTGGCCCAGACCTTCCCCCCTGAGCTCCTGACCCTTTTATCCAGCTGTCCCCCCCACCCCACCCCGTGGCTGCCCCACAGGCATCTCACACCCAGCAAGTCCCAAACCCCGCTGCTGAGCTGGCCCAGACCCCCCCCTCCGCCCAGGCTCCCCTCCTCGAGAACAGGCCACCTATCACAGAAAATTACAGGAGTAGAAGAGAAACGGGAAACACGGAAGGAAGAACCCAACTTTCCGCAGTCCCGGCACACAGAACAGCTTTTCGGGCACGCCGTCTCCCAGCCTTTCTACGCTTTCGATGTTCTAGCTTCCCCACCTAACATTTCGGCGTAGGGATGCGCCCACCATTACCAATTCTACGTAACTCATTGTTTTAATGCTTATTTATTTATTCTGAGAGAGAGTGCCAACAGGAGGGAGGCAGAGAGAGAGAGAGAGAGAGGGAGAGAGAGAGAATCCCAAGCAGGCCCCACGCTGTCAGCGCATAGCCAGATGTGGGGCTCGATCTCACGAACCACGAGATCACGACCCGAACCGAAATGAAGAGTCAGTCACTCAGCTGACTGAGCCACCCAGGCGCCCTTCTGCATAACCTATTTTAGAACCGTTTGGAACAGAGAACACATCCCAACAGCACAAAAGGGAGGCGGTAAAAAGTAAGTCTCCCTTCCACACCGACAGTCACCTAGTTCCCGCCCCAAGGCCACTGCCTCCCTTGCATACCCTTTTAGTGACACTCTGTGCCCACACGGGCCCACGCACAATGCCATCCCCACGCTCCCCTGCACACCGGATAGCACAGCACACACCTGGTCACGCCTTCCCTCTCCTCGCTCGGAAATCACTCCATAACTGCCCACGGAGAGCCCCTCAGTCTCGTTTCCAGACTTTCCGTGTGCTGCTTCGTGGTCATCCCGTGGTCCTGAAACCCGTCCTCCACCGAGAGACATCTGAGTGGTTGTAGGCCTCGCTGAGATAAATCAGGCCGCAGGGCAGAGGCGCCGGGGTGGGGGCCGGGGCCCTGGCGAGGAGGGAAGGACTGCGAGGGAAGTTTCGAAGGAAGAGTTGACGAGGCCTGGAGTTGGCAGAGAGAGGTGGTGACAGCGTGAGGGACCGGCTGCCGGGCCCACGTGGGTCTGGCTCTGAGCTCGTCGGTCCTGAGTGGAAGTGCTGTGCCAGAGAGACGACGAGCGTGTCACTCGGGCCCAAAGCACCGGAGGGGTCCTCGTGGGCCAGGGACTGCGCTCGTGAAGGGGGTGCACGCTGTGCAAGGTGCTAGGCCCTGAGCCAGCTCCTCTAACCCTCGCGAGAACCTGAGAAACAGGCATTTGTCCCCACCTTACAGACGAGGAGGTAATAAAAGGGGTGAACTCGAGTCCTGCTTCTCCTCCATGGCACAGGCCTCGTCTGTGGGGGGAGGGGGCCGGGGGGATGTTCAGAGCGGAACAGAGAGGACAGAAAGTGCCTCCAAGGAGGCCCCGCGTGTGACCTCAGGCAGTGAATTCAGAGCTTCCTCCCGGACCCTGTCAGGCCCCTGAGCGGCACGGCCCTGGACGAAGTGGGTTGTCTGGGGTCAACCTGCCTCTAACCCTGGGGCCTGTGCTCTTGTCTGGTAGGTTCTGCCCATGGTTATCTTCTTCAGCTGTGTCATGTCGGTTCTCTACTATGTGGGCCTCATGCAGTGGGTGATCCAGAAGGTGAGTTCCCAGTGCCACGGCCGGGCTCTCCCACGGCTGCCTACTCACTGGGCTCATGCTCTCCCAGAATGCCTTGCTTCCAAACCCAACCCCCAAACCTCCCAACTCCCCTTCTCTGAGGGCCGGGACCTTCCCAGAATCCTGCTCCGAGAGTCTACACCCTCTCAGAATCCCCTGCTCCCAGGGTCTACACCCTCTCTAATACAATGTTTTCCAGAGCCTTTTTCCCAAAACTCCAGCTCCACGGCAGGGTAACACATGTCACTGGGTACAGGGATCCTGTGGTCAAATACTTTTGCGAAGCTGGACCGGACGAGCGTAAATAAGTTTCGTACAGGGCTTCTCAGAGCCTCTACTAAGCTGATACGTATTTGGTATCCTCCACGATGTGTGGGTCCAGCAATTCTCAGATATATTCGTCCAGGGACTCTTTTTGTATGGAGACAGCTTTTTAAAGGCACTGCTGTGATAATCGGAGCTACCCGCGGGTGGATGGGTGGCCTCGGGGAGAGGAGAGCCCCCATCAGTGGAGGTGTGGAAGGAGAAATGTAGGTGAGGGGTTGCTATGCTGGGCTGGGAGTTGGGAGGAAGACTTATCCGGTATTTCCACCCCACCCCTGACTCTCTCCAACTCTGGGGTCTGCCCACAAAGAGCACTCTGCCTCCTAGATCAGCTGGCTGATGCAGGCCACCATGGGCACCATGGCCACTGAGACCCTGAGTGTGGCTGGGAACATCTTTGTGAGCCAGGTAGGTCCTGCAGCGCCCTGCCCCCACGCTCACCAGCAGCATCTCCAGGGAGCGCGGGTGTCCTGGGTCCCCGTGGCTCCTATTCAGTCAGAAAAAGAGACGCTCGGCACTTCTCCCACGGTCACCAAAGGCCGCTGTCCCAGAGACGCTCCCTTCGGGGACGTGCTCTTTGCCTGGGTCGTGCCAGGGAGGGTGGCCTCTCTCGGGCACCTTCTACCTCCCGAGGCCTCGGGGTCTTTATCAGCTTAGAGACTCACAAAATCTACAGATGGCCCACCTCTCTCCCTCCCTTCACGTAGAAAGAGGCCTGAGAGTGGGGATAGCTTGCCAGGACCCCGCAGCATAAATCAGGACTTAGAATCCAAGTTTCCTCTTTCCCAGTCAGGGTTCCTTACACGGCATCACCTTATCTCCCGCCCCACCCCTGCGACCGCCACCCACCTCCCTATATCTGAAATGTATTTTCCAAAGTAAACGTGACTCTGAGGCACCCATCAGTCCTGAGCTCCTTCCAGAAGGCCCGGCACTCCTGGGTTCCCGAGCCCATCGGACCAACACTGGAGTCACCAAAAGACATGCTTGCCGCGGTTTGCCACGTTTCACTGGACAGCTTAGGAAACTGGGGAATATTTGCATCTTTTTGGTTATAGTATCAGTGTGTTGGTTTCAAAGGTGTTTTTTTTTTTTTTAAGCCAATTAAGACAATGTGCTCTCCGATAAATTGTCTCGAATCCCTTAAGGTGTTTAAGATGAGACCAGAGAGAAAGGAATGCTGAAACACAAAAGCATTTATTTAAACGAAATGTGGCAAATGTGCTCCATGGGTTTTTGCTGAGAAAGTACAAATTTAGGTGAATGGAGCCCTGAGCTGCCTAAGGTGAACTGACTTCGAGCAGGCTGATGGGCACATTGACCTAGACCCCTGGCTCTTTGCCTCGTTTTCCCCAAGGGGATAATCTTTGAGGATTATCGACATCATTTCAGCCTCCATGTTGGCAGCCTGGGCCCTCTTCTGGGGGGCGTCGCACCAGCCCTGTTGCTTAAATGTTTTATGTGTCACCCAGACCCCGTGCTGCAGTCCTGACCTCGCCCCAAACTCCAGTCTGACCCATCCAACTGCCGCCTTGACCTTTCACTCGGGTGCCTAAGGGGCATCTCAAACCCATCACACCAAGCCCAAGCAGGCAGAACCCTGACGCCCTCCTGCTTGCTTCTGATTCTTCCCTTTCTCAGGAAATGGTACCATCGTCTTCCATGAAGTGTTCAGACAAAACTCAGGAACCAACCTTCCTTCCTTCCTCCCTCCCTCCCTCCCTTCCTCCCTCCCTCCCTCCCTCCCTCCCTCCCTCC